>NC_056729.1:881986104-882128030 GCF_019279795.1 Protopterus annectens
TTTACTTTCTTTCGTCATTATTTTGTTTCTTTTACTGTTTGATTGATTGTTATCTCAATTACCTGTATCTGTTTAAACTGTAAAGTTATAGTATGATAGTGGAGCTTTTCTCCTCGGGCCTCTGCTGAAAATGGACATGTATCCAGCCAGACTAGCCCGGTTAACAAATGTAAAATAAATAAATAAAACTACTCATGAGCCAACATCTCACTTCACCGAAGCAAGGTGGTATCCTTCAGAGATCCTGAGACAGTGGCATATACGGCTCACACTGCTGCATCCTTTACATACACATTCTATGGACACCTAGTGGACTGCATCCCAAATAACAACAAGACCCACTACTACAATGGCAGGGGACCTGTCTGGTAGACCCCAGCCATTAATAAGCTGTACAACGTCAGGAGGACGCTACTACATGATAAAGCACAATCCCAGACTGGGAAGGCATCTGTGATCTGTACTAGCAGACAGCTACAATCACTCATGGACTTTTCTAAGGGCCACTTCTACCAGACAATTGCACCTGACACGTAGGACTATCACACGGCCTTCTTCAGTTATGTCAGGAACCTGGGTGGACAATCACTGATATGCTGTGAGTTAATGCATAATGACTAAACCTACCCTGAACCCACTGGCATTGCCTACATCCTGGCAAACAGGTTCAGTGCAGATGTCTCCCACCCATCCCCCCTAAGGAGCAACTATCCATCCCAACAGAGTATAACCTCCCTGACATCACACAGTAACAGGTGAATGCTGCCCTCCCCACAGCATACATTACAGTATCAATGTGACCAGATGGTGTCCCAGCCTGCATCATACACGAGCATCATGACAAACGCAACCCTCACATTACATCACTGTTCAATATCGGAGTTACCACAGGATATGTACCCAAGGAATGGCGTACTGGGGCAGTGGTCCTGCTCCACAGAGTTGGTGCCACAACGGACCACAGACAATATTGCCCTATAAGCCTATGTAGCCTGTTCTGCAAAGCTATGGAGCATATTGTCATAGGACTCCTACACATAGACATCGGGAACCTACAGACACTGTGTCCTACTCATTTCAGCATTGTTGTGGGTAGATCTTGCCTCTTGAACCTGTAGGTATTCTTTAAATGGCTAACACGTCCATCGACATAGGGAAGGCTATCCACACAGCCTACCTGAACCTTGCAAAACCATTCAACACACTAACCCACTGGGCCATTATGCATAGGCTCACCAGCGTCAATTTGGACACACATCTCACACAATGGATTGATACCTAGATCAGGGATAGCACCCACATGGTCAGGATTGCAGGTGCCATGTCTGACTATACACCAGTTACATATGGCATCCCACACAGCTTGGTCCTGGGATCTCTCTTGTTCAGTATATATTTGTCTTACGTACAGGCTATCACAGGGGGAATATGGCTGAACATGTTTGCACTTGACTGCAAACTGTGTGCCATGATCAACTCTCCAGCTGCCACATGCATACTCAATCAGGGTCTCACAGAGATGGATGACTGGTGCCTGAGCCATGGCTACAGCTAAATGCCATTAGTTGCATAGTCATCCCCTTTGGGAGTAACAACATGCCCACATGTTACCACATAGGTAGTACTCCATTACATATGGTAGGAGTTGTTAGGGGTTTGGGGACATCACTTGTTCGTACTGTCGCCTTTAACGTTCATGTTGCCAAAGTGGTTGGAATCACCTTCTATGTGTGCCACCTTATCCCATATGGTTTCACATCTAGATCGAGTGAGGTCATTGTGCCCCTATACTCATCACATCCATTCTTGGTTACAATGCCACATTTGGGGTGTACCTTACCTGACACCTACAGCAACTGTACTGGCCATGGACGGTCCTCTCCAAGCAGATCTAGGGACTCACACAGATGCCCTGCATAGTTCAGATGCAGTAACTCCAGCTCTACTCAGTCGCTTACCACCTACTCAGATATGATGTGTGCCTGTTGTTTACAGCTATACCCAAACCAGAATTACTGGACATGCTCCACCTCAGGATATCCAACTCACTTAGAGCTACACACTGCAGGGACGTATACATCAGCACAGATGTTAATAGGACATTGTGGAGGGGACAGATTCTTATTCCAGAGGCTCCACTCACTACAGAATGTAATCCCAGTTTCACATAGGCAGAGCCACCCACTGACCACCTACTGGAGACATCTTGACGACTGTATGGGTGATTGTATATTTACCCCCGGGATATCTTCTGTGTCCCTGCTAGACAGAGGCACACTAGCATAAATGTACATGGGCTATGTTGTGTGACCTACTATTCACACACACAGTGTAGTAATCTGACAGGGTTGAGAATGCCAGACACTCTCTGGCTAGGCTTGTACATGCCCTAGGGCAGATAGCCTAGTATCGACCTCTGAACCTATGCTAATGTTCAAGATGCACAATGTTTACTGCTGATACTGTTTGCAAGTCTTTATCATCTTTGCTTTACCAGTTTCCATGAAGAACTTCAGTATCTGCAGAACATATTTGATTATGACAGGGTTCCACTATATTATAGATGTGTCTGTTGTCATATAACTGTGTGCACAGGGCGGATTGCTGTATAGTGACAGGTTCCTGGGTTAACAGATATGCGTGGCCCACTGCTGTACTCAGACATGGTCCAAGTGTGTGAGCATGCCCAGTTCTGACATTACATGTTTTGTTGCCTGACATTTGTCTCGTTTATTCAAGTGTGTGAGCATGCCCACTGTGACCCTTCAGTATGTTGCTATCTGAGGTCCACTACATTTGCTGATGTGTGCGAACATGACCAATATTAACATTTATACTGTGTGTGTTGGAAGTCAGGTTCTGTTCTCACTGCAGGACTCACCTTTGTGTCATAACTCAACAAGGATTATGCTGTGCCTGCAGGGTTTCCATGGAATACTTTGCATAGACTTATCAACATTCCGTCATACAGGTGGACCACTGCAATACTGTCATGGTTCAGTGGTTCAGTACTTTGGCTATAATGCACAGTATCCTGGGTTCGAGGCCCATCACTGCTTTATATTTTCATACTGAGCAGACCACACTGCTTATGGGCCTGTTAAGCAAATATGAGCATGTTGGCTTTTGTTCAGCTATGCCCTACTTAGACCAGGCTTGTCCGACATTGCTCAATATTCACCAACATTGCTGGACGTTGCCCAATATTACTGAACAATGACCACAGTTGTGCTAGTTGGTGTGTGCGATTTTGTTTGCATATACTACATGGTGGTAATTGCTGTTTAGCACTGCTTTATATTGCTTAACACATGGCATTCATGCCTTAGGTGGTGCTGCAGGGCTGCCTATGTCAGATGCACATACTACACTCCCTGCACATGTTTGGAAGCAGGTAGTGTTAACTTAGGCATCCCTTTTACTTTATGTGCGAGTCGGAGAGGAGAGGGGTATCATTTCCAGAATTCCAACTGAGCCAGTGTATGTGCTATGCGTTGCCTCTTTGCCAAGGCCAAAGCATACGGGGCACGCCTCCTTCTGCCTACTGGGGCAGGCTCAAGTTGTTCCTCCTCCAAGTCACGCTCTGCCTGTGATGGCCTTGGCAATGGAGGGGGGCTGTTTGGCCCAGGCCTATGCTGGTCCTGCTGCAGCTGTTTTCACAGGATCATATTATGTAGCATAGCACATACCATGACAATTTGGGTACATTATTACATTACTTGTTTGTGCGTGTGCCTCATTATGGCATTCCTGTTCAGGTGTGTGTGCATTTCTGATGGGTGTCATCAGCCACGGCTCCAATGCATAGCCAGCATCCCCCACTAGGTGACCATGCGGGATGTCCCCATCGGCAAATGTCTGGTACAGCTGCATCAGATGCCAGATATGGGAATCATGGTAGCTTCTAGGGCAGCCTGCACACACATTCAGTATTATGCCCTGGGCATCACACACGACCTGGCAGTTGATGGAGGGGAAGCCCCTGCGGTTGAAGTAGACCCTACCCCACTCGCCAGCTGGTGCTTTGATGCATATGTGCGTGCAGTCTATTGCACCCACTACCTCAGGGTATTCCGCTATTTGCTGGAAGAGATGCATATTGCTGGCCAATACCTCACGGGAATTGGGGAAATGTACATGATCACCGACATGTGCTGACATGGCATCCAGGAACTGGTGTAGTACCCTGGATGCTGATGTCTGTGATATTCCCATCATATCACCAGTTGGTCTCTGGAAGGTACCTGTTGCTAATATTCTTAGGCCAACACATACCTTGGTTTCCACTGGGATGGGTTCCTCTCTGTTGGTTCTGTGTGTGAGGCGTGGCCTGCACAGCTCAACAACTTGCTGCAGGAGGTCTCTGTCCACTCTATAGCGCTCCACTATCTCCAGCTCATGTAGCCCCTGGTAGGTTACCTTGGGCCTGTACACTCTTCTCAGTCTCCTCACTGTGGATTGCCCAGCAGCATTTCCATTGTCACCACCCTCAGCATGTTGCATATGTTGCCTTATAACAGCAATGGCAGCCCTTAACATTTCTTTGTCTCAGTAAAGCTTTTTCAGTTTTCACTTCTATTAGCTTACTGCAGTGTCTCTGGTGAGAAACATAATGGACTGTTGTTTGCAGAGTTTTAAGTGCTAGGCTAGGCTGGGCTAGTGTACTGCCTGTGTAATTGCCGGATTCTGATTGTTTTCACCTGCTAGCTCTGCTAGTACTCCCTGGTAGCTTCCTACTATTTGTTGTGCTTCCTTTTTCCTTTCTGTTTCCTCAGGGGGGGGAGCGCCACGCACACAAGTGCAAACACGAGCACAGCAACTAAAACACGCGCACACATGCTTACACGGACTAAAACTTGCTTATTCAGTTAAAACGCGCTTACAACTCTTTAAACAGCCTTATACAGGCTTACTCCGGCTTAAACGCGCGCACTCACGCTTACACGCGCGCACTCTGTCTTACTCGGGTTTACAGGCACGCACATGCGCGCATGCACGCTCAGCAAGAAACTTTGGTGTTATCCATGGTATACACCTTCCATTTCTTGGCTTTCCCTAGCCTACCTGTTGGCACACCTCTTTCTATGATGTCTAAATGACAGCGGACACATGCCACTCTGCTCCAATGAGCTTCACTTCTTTCATACATACCCCCCTCGTGATGTCACCTATCTTCTACTCTGTTACTCCCCATATCCTACTCCTACACTCCACTGACTGTGCTCATTTGCTATGTAAACTAGTGATTCACTATCCTAACACTCATTTACATAGGATTGCCTACTAATGCTTGGTTACATGTCTTAGATTGAGCTTCCCCCCTTAGTAACCTCTACTCGGTGGCCATGTTGTTTTCAGTCTGCCATTACCTTGCATTGTACATTACCACTTTCAATAAAATCCACATTTGTGGGTTTTAATTTGTAGTATTCTGGTTTTTAGAGCACAGCCCGTTTGCGCGGCGCTGTGTTACGCTTAAACATCGGAAATCGGCGAAAAAAAAAATTTTATTTTAATTTTGCATCAGGGAACATTTCCAATGGCCGTATATTTGGCCATTGGCATGCTTCCTGCACTGGATGCAACCTTTATTTGGAGCTGTCATGGCTTCGTTTTGCTATTTGCAGAATGGTACTCAGTTGTCAACCGAGTACATTTCTGCAAATAACACTACTCAGACAGGTTCGGGTTTCCTGAATCGCAAATCTACCTCATTTGCATGCCTTTCGCCTGCAATTGAGGTGATTTGCATGTCCCAGCCCTGTCCGTGTAAGAACCATTTTAGGAGCTCTCTTACATGCCCCTACAGGCTGTTCCTGGATCGCTCGTCGGACATGATGGCTGCATAGAGTCTTACTCTACTCTAAGACTCCATGCAAGCCATCGTGAATCCGGCCCATACACATATTACTAAGGCTTCTTTTTAAATTAATATCAACAAAAGGAAGATGGAAGTATAGCCGTGTCCTGCTTATCATAACTGGAGATGTTCGAACAGATCAATCTTGCAGTACCAATCCTTGGGACTTCCAGCTGTAAAGAAGCCTGTGACAAGTTCAATTTCCAGAGTTTTACCATCATCCCAATCCAACTGACACTATAGCTGACGCCCAAATGTCAGGTTATAAGAAATACTTCTATCAGTGCCATCTTCAAAACTTTTAAGCCCCAAAAAAAGCAGTTTGATGAAAGTCCCATGTGGCACATCTCATTACTAAGGGTTTTGCATCCAGGAAGAAAGAGATCATTGACTCAGTCTACTCTTCCCTCATTAGGCCAATCATAGAGTACAATGCCCCATTTGGCATGTACCTCACTAGACATCTCCAACAACTGGAGAGGCTGCAAAACTACCTCACAAAGAGGATCCTAGGCCTTAAATACTTGTTCTATATAGACAGACTCAAAAAACTCCAACTATTCTCTGTCTCATATCGCCTACTTACAGCGATCTCTGCCTGACTTACAAAGTCAGGTCTGACCCAGCTCTGTTAGAAATGCTACATCTAAAAACATCCCAATCCCTCTGCCCCACACACTCCAGAGACCTCAACCTCATTGCCACAATCAACAGAACTTGCTAGAGGGACAGGTTCATAGCCCAGAGACTGCCTATGCTATGGAACAGACTTCCCATACATATCAAACAGGGCACCTCACTGGCCCTGTTCAAGAGAAATCTTGATGAGGGGATGGGAAATAGAAAATTCACCCCAGGGATCACTCCAGTGGCTCTACTTGACAGAGGCACTGGAACTACGGTTGGGTGGCATGATGCCAGGGTAATCCTATGTACTAGGCTTGTAAAGGCTCCAGGGCCATTAGCCTAGTACACACCTGTGAACTGTCTGGTCTTGGTTGTGGATTCAAAAGGAAAGGAGAAAGACTGACATGAGTCAAAGTAATTATAAATAGAGGCAGAAACAGACATGGTCCTTATTCAGTTGAGGGATAGGTTCATAGGTTCATAGGTTCATACTAGGCTATCTGCCCGAGGGCATTTACAAGCCTAGCCCATAGTTTTGTGGCTTACGCCACCCCCCTTGGCTGGGGGAACATTTTTTTTTTTTTTTTTGTTGAGCAGTGAGACTGAGGTAATCCCAAGTAATCCCTGGAGTATATCCTCGATCTCCCATCCATTGGTCAAGATTTCTCTGAACAAAGGCAGCTCTGCCTCTCATATACCTCACATATATCACATTTATTCCACAGCATAGGGAGTCTTTGGGTGATGGAAGATAGGAAAAAGTACTTCAAGATTGATCTACTCAAACATTTACATTTATTGTAAGTGGGACATAACTGTACTATGTTCTTTGTAGTCAATGCTCATAGGGTGGCAGTATTAATCCTTGTAAAGATTCCCAAAGCTGCTATGACAGTGGAGGAGATAAAAAAAGAAGTTATGTACCTACCATAACGTACCATGTTAGTTGTCTTCATCTCGCCTTCATTCTTGCTGGTTGGGATTGGAGCCAATCCTAGTCTCCGACTCGGTCATCTTCCATAGCTTGAGAGCTGTTTACTGGCTCGAGGCTACCCCTTATCCTATAATGCCTAGCGATAGCTGCCCAGATCTCGTTTGAAATAGCTAACTCCAGACATAGCAAGAGAATAGACTAGTCCAAATAATAGGTTGACTATACCTGCCATATTCTAAGTCAATAGAGGAAAAAAAAAGAAAAAAACAAGAGAACACTCAGCCAGTGAAACAGGAACTCCTCTCGGTCCACTAGGACTGGGGGACGGAGGGTGGGACGCAAGAAAGAAGATGAGATGAAGACAACTAACATGGAACGTTATGGTAGGTACATAACTTCTTTATGTTAAGTTGTCTATCTCGCCTTCTTTCTTGCTGGTTGGGACAGCGTCCCTAGCACCTAACATCCTGGGTTGCTCAGTGGAACAGACTCTTCAGAACAGTGGAACCAAAGTCAGCTCTGCTCCTGGAGACCATATCCAGCTTGTAATGAGAAATAAAGGTATGAGGGTTTGCCCACGTGGCAGCTGCATAGATAGAATCCATGGGCAACCTGGACTGAAAGGCTACAGAGGTGGCCAAGGCCCTAGTAGAATGACCTTTCGGTTTAATAGGCAACTCTTTGTTCCTTAACTGATAAATGAAAGTAATAGTGTGTGATAACCATCTCAACAAGGTTACCTTGGAAACTGGGAGACCTTGTTTGCCTAAGGCATAAGAAAGGAATAATTGGTCTGACTTCCTTATTTCTTTAGTTCTGTGCAGGTAAAAATGCAATTGTGTATGGACGTCCAATTGGTGTAGTTTGTACTCTGCCTTGTTGGTATAATTAGGGAAAAACACAGGAATATCTATACATTGGTTTAAATTATTTTCTGAGCAGACTTTAGGAAGAAATGAAGGATTAGTCCTCAGAGCAACCCTGTCCTAATGAAAAACCAAGTAGGGAGGACGAACACATAGTGCCTGAAGTTTGGAGATGTGTCTGGCTGAAGTAATAAGCTACCAGAAAAAGTGTCTTCCAAGATAGAAACTTGATGGAGCAGGACGCTGCTGGTTCAAAAGGGGACAGAATTAAGGAAATTAGGACTAAATTAAGGTCCCAAGGAGGAGGGTGATCTCTCACTGGAGGCCTAAGAAGAGTTGTCCCCCTCAAAAAAGCTTTACAGAGCTTATGAGACAATGTTAGAATTTGACAAGACAACATGAAAGTTAGAAATGGCCGCTAATGCTACCCTGATCATAGCGGAAGCGGACTCGGAGTGAAACAGATGTGCTAGGAATTCCAGAATTTCGTGGACTGGGGCTGAAAAGGGATCCACATTCCTAGCCTCTGCCCAACAAGAGAAATGTTTCCATTTGCTAGCATATGTTTTCCTCATTTTAGACTTATGAGAGGAGACGATAATCTCACGGACTGCTGGGGAAATGCTAGGAAGCCTGGCTAAGGTTGGAAGTGGAGCAACCAAGCTGTGAGCTGGAGAGTTTTGTGGGATTGATGCAACCCGCCTTATTGATGAACCAGGAAGTCTGGAATTGGGTCCAGAGTCCAGGGCTGATCGAGAAGGTAATGGTGCAGGAACGGGAACCATATCTGTCGAGGCCAGTAGGGGGCAATGAGGATCATTTTGCAACCCAACGATATTGCTTTCTGTATAAGTTTGGGTATCAGGGGGAAAGGAGGAAAGGCATAAAGAAGTCCCTGGGGCCAATCGTGGACTAGAGCGTCTCTGGGTATGTGACCCAGAAGCGGGAGAAGTAGTTGCTGCATTTGCTGTTGAAGGGGGTGGCAAAGAGATCGCAGCAAGGCTGTCCCCATTTGCAGAAAATAAGATTCGCAACTTCCTGATTCAGAGACCACTCGTGAGGCATGAGGATAGCTCTACTGAGGCTGTCTGCTATGACGTTGGATCTCCCAGGGATGTGCGTCACAATCAGAAAATGTTGGGAGGAAATTGCTCACTGCCAAAGTCTGAGTGCCTCTAGACACAGGGGGTAGGATCTGGTTCCACCCTGCTTGTTGATGTACCACACCACTGACATGTCCGTTTGAATAGCAATGGTCTCAGAAGGAAGAGAGTCTTGAAAGGCTTGCAATGCCAGGAGCACGGCTCTCATTTCCAGGACATTTATGTGCAGATGGTATTCGTGAGGTTGCCAAGTGCCTTGGACTGTCCTGCCCAGATAATGCCCCCCCACCCTATCAGGGAGGCGTTTGTCGTCACTGTGGCTACCGAAGGGGGTTGTATGAAAGGTCTGCCCCGAGTAACTAGTGGGGAGACCATCCAAGAAAGATGTCTTTTGCATGCATCCGTGATCAAGTTCATGTGAGTCATGGGTAGCTCTTGGAAGGACCACTGCGTGAACAGAAGCCACTGAAGAATTCTCATATGAAAGCACGCTAGTGGGATTAGAAGAATGGCTGCTGCCATGGAACCCAGAGTTTGAAGGATGTACCTGACTTGGATCCTTTAGCTCTGTATTAGAATTTGTACTTGCTGACGAATTGAAGACACCCTTTCTAGTGGTAGCCTTGCAAACATATTCCTTGTGTCTAAGTCTGCTCCTGTGTAAGTGATAGATTGACAGGGCGACAAGGCAGATTTTTCGAAATTTATTGCAATGCCTAGCTGGGTGCAGATTGTGTATTCCCGTGCTTGTAGGAGTTGATGCCTTGTGGTAGCAGTGAGGAGCCAGTCGTCTAGATATGGAAACACCTGGAATCCTTCACGTCTCAGGTGAGCCCTGACCACTGCCATACATTTGGTGAACAACCTGGGGGCTGTGGTGAGACCAAAGGGCAGAGCTCTGAACTGATAATGACTGGCCCCCAGCTGGAAGCGAAGATATCTCCTGGAGCACCTGTCCATCTTGATATGGTAGTACGCATCCTGAAGATCTATCGAGCACATCCAATTGTCCTGACCCAGAAAGGGTAGAATGGACTGTAGCGTGACCATCCGAAACTTTGTTCTTTGTACAGACCTGTTTAGTCTGCTGAGATCCAGAATCGGTCTCCAGTCCCCTTTCTTTTTTGGTACTAAAAAGAACCTTGAGTAAGTTCCGGATCCGTGCTGGTCTGGCTGGGACTTCCTGGATGGCTCTTTTTTCTAGTAGTTTTGAAACTTCTACTACTGCTTGCTCCTTCAGATTGGGTGGAACATCTGTAAGGGTCTTCCTTAACTGTAAGGGGGGGTTGATGGAAGGGAATTTTGTAACCTCCGGATATAATAGACCGTACCCATCTGTCTTGTGTTAAACTTTGCCAGGCTTTTGGGTACAGTGAAAGTCTTCCCCCGACTGCCTCCAGAGGTGAGCAGCTGGGCAACCCTTCAGGGATGCTGGAAGGGCTCATCAGAGAAAAATTCTCTGTTGCTCTGGTTCTGCAGACCCCCTCTGCCACGAGGGCGGCGTCTATTATTATGGTTTCCCCCTCTGCCTCTGGAGGAAAAATCACTACGTGTGTCAGGCAAGGCTCCCTGAGATTTACGGAACCACATCTTCCCACTCTTCTGACCCTTGGGGTAAGGTCTAGAGGGAGTGGAAAAATGGACTACCATGGCAGAGAGAGTCTTGCCTTCTTGCTCACACCTAGTCAAAGTGTCTTTCACCTGTGGTCCAAAAAAGAAAGGAACCAAAGGGGGTGTTGGTGAAGGATGCTAGAAAGGGTTCCACAAAGTTACACAGCCACATCCACGCATGCCTCCTAAGGGCCACACCTGTACCTGCGGCTCGACTTGCCCCATCGGCTGCATAGGAAATCAGCCTCATGGAGGAGTTAACAGAATTAAGCGTCGCTAGCTGGGAAGATACTTTAGCTTGTGCTCCCTCAGCTGTTGGATCTTGGAGGGTATCTCCGAGCTCTTTAAGGAGATCCCTTTGAAGTCGGGTAAAATGACATAGGTAGTTCAGTGACCTCATGAAGAAGGTTGCTGAAGCGAACATTTGCTTCCCGTACCTGTCCATCATCCTAGACTCCTTGTTTGGGGGATGGACAGATGAAGAGGTCTCCTCTAACTCTTTTTTCATGGCTGCTGCTACCACCATGGCATCAACAGGAACACCATTTATCCTGGGGCGCTGTAATGAATTTACCAGGTCTCCTCGGAGTTGGTTCCACTGTATCCGGAGCTGACCAAGCCTTTCAAGCCACCACTGCCATAAGTGGATGGAAAGGCGGAGAAACCCAGGAGGTGGAAAGTCAGGAACCGAAAGCATCCAGAAATACAGACTCATCCTCGGTAGAGGCTAGGGGATTCCAGTTCCCCCTCTGTCTAAGCATTTCCTTCCGAATCATCTAAGTCTGTGTCAGAAGTGACAGACTCGGGGGAGTCAATGTGCTTCCTCTTACACTTCTTCCGAGGGGGCTACTCTGAGTGATCAGGAGAGGCCTCGGAAGTGGAGGAAACACCCAATGGGGTGTCCTGGAGCATTGGTTCCCTACGTTTAGAGTCTGGAGGAGGAGCAGAGGTTGGCACAGGCACTACGGGGGACGGAGCCGGTGGGGCTGAAAGTGGAGCTGACTCAGAGGACAGCACACCCCACATGACCTCAAAGGCATCCCTGCCACGAGGCAGAGAAAGTTCAGGTTCCAAAGAAATAGGAATCTTTCTCCGCACCGAGGATGATGGCTCTGAGGCCGATGTTGGAGCTGAGCTCACCTGCGCTGACGCTCCGAGAGGGAGAACGGGGCCGGACAAGGGTCCGATGCCACTCACCCCCCTCGGAGCCGATGAGGGAGCCATGGCTCCCAGATCCCTCGATGGAAGGTACCACACCAAGGGAATTGGAGCAGACGTCGGAACCAAAGGAGATAGAGTTGGAGCCGATGGTACTATTAATCGAACCCCAATGAACTCCGGCTCCGAACTCATTGGAGTCGGAGGAGGAACATCGAGAGAAATGGACGGAGCAGATACCTGTTGAGGAGGGCTGGACAGCAATTTAGCTAGTGCCTGTGACTTTAGCAACCTACTGACTACTCTCTCCACATCATGATTCGACAGCCTAGAGGATCGAGAGGAGTGAGATGATCGGTGGCAACACTCGCTTTGAAGTAAAGGAGACAGAAGAGCCGAATGCACCGACTCTAAGGAAGGGGACCTCAGCCTCTTGTGGCTCCGCGACGGCTCCGAAGCCTCAAATGAAGCCGGTGGGGAGATTGTCTTGTCGGTACCAGCCGGAACCGACGTTGAAGGAAAATCCTGTACCGAAGTCGGCTCCGAAAGTGGAGCCGACAGCTTAATGGATTTAGGGGATTTCACTGTCTGTGAACTCCTGGACGGTGAATCCCGGGGTTTTAACAGACCCCTAAGAATCAACTTATACTTCCTCTCCTGCAGGACTCTTGGACTAATGGCATGGCAAATATAACAAGAGTCCTGCAGGTGCCCAGCGCCTAAACAATAGACGCAAGAAGTGTGCCCATCTGTCAGAGACATTTTCTGACAGCATGAGTCACACTTCTTAACCCCAGAAACCTTAGCTTCCTTGGACATGCTGTACTGGCAAAAAGGAAACTAACCAATTTAACACAGACAATTAGAGAAAAATACTCAGACACAAAAAGCACACCAATACTGTCCAAGAAGGATATAGATAAAGGTTTGCCCTTTCTTTTTTTTTTTTTTTTTAAAGGTAATAGGATAGCCTCTAATTTAAATGGCTAACCTAGAAGAAAAACAATATGAAAGCCTCCAAGTTAAACTGCTAACCAGGGGAAGGGTGGGAGGGGTGGAGAGAACTCTCTAATTTAAACGAGTTCTACAAAAATAAAAGGGGCACTATAGAAAAAACAGTTAACTACAACAGTAACAACACTATTGCTAAAATAAAACAAAGATACTAGAAAAGTTAAATTCTAGAGAGAATTTACACAAAAAGTTAAATATACAAGCCTGAGCCAGAAAAACGACACCCTTGCAGCTGAAGCGGCAAATGAGATCTGGGTAGCTATTGCTAGGTATTATGGGATAAAGGGTAGCCTCGAGCCAGTAAACAGCTCTCGAGCTATTGAAGATGGTCGAGTCGGAGCCGAGGATTGGCTCCAATCCCAACCAGCAAGAACGAAGGCGAGATAGACAACTTAACATCAGAGTTTAGGAAATTATGCTTTTTAGGATGGGAGAGGGCTCTTGAGACCTGGCCTTAGTTATAAAGTTTAGTACAGGTGTAAACACAATTCCAGGTAGCTGCCTCTAGAATGGTTTGAGTGGGAACTTCTTTATGGAAAGCACTGGTAGCTGCCCCTTGTCTGGTGGAATTGGCTCTTATTTGGTCAGGAAGAGGCTGTCCGTGGTGTAACAGAACCTGATGCAGTTTGCTATCCATTTAGAGATGGTTTACTTTCAGACAGGCTTACCCTGTCTTCCTTCTGCAAGGGATACCAACAACTGGTCTGCACTGTCCATAGTCTTTGTCCTGTCCAGGTAGTACCTAATCTGTCTATGGACATCCAGTAAATGGAGGATTCTTTCTGCCTTGTTCTGTGGGTTTGGGAAGACTAGCAGGTGGACAGCCTGGTTAAGGTTGAGTTCTGAAACCACCCTGGGCATACATAAGGGTTTGTTCTAATGGTTACCCTGTCCCTGTGGAAGACAGTGAAGGACTTTATAAACAAGAACCTGTTGTTCAGAGACTCTTCTAGCTGAGGTGACAGCTATAAGGAAAATGGTCTTCCAGGTGAGGTGACAGCTATAAGGAAAATGGTCTTCCAGGTGAGCATTTTGACAGGTGCAGAAGCAGATGGTTCAAAGGGTAGCAGGGTTACTTTTTCCAAAACACAGTTAAGGTCCCATGCTGAAATGGGGTCCCTTGTGGGATGACTTAAGTGTATTACTCCTTTTAGAAACAGGATCATGTTAGGGTGAGAGAAGAGTACTGGAGTAATCTGCAAGCACTCTGAGATAGCAGAAGCATGAACACTGATTCTGGAATAAGAAAGCTCCTGTTCAAACAGATGTGAAAGGTAAAGCAGTACTGAACTGATTTCTGCTTTAACTGTTGACCATGGGAAATCTCTTCCATTTCGCCATATATGTTTTTCCGATGTTACACTTCCTTGCCTCCTTTAGAATAGATAACACCTCTTTTGGGTAAGGCACTGAGGTGGGTGTTATGATCCAATCCTCCAAGCAGCTAGTTTTGAAGGATACCAGGCTGAGGTGGTAGACAGATCCCCTGCTTTGGCTGAGGTGGTTTATGTACTTCGGGAGCATGCAAAGCCCTCCATCATGGAGGGTGAGAAGTACATGGAACCAACATTGTCTGGGTCAGAAGGGGGCTACCACTATCATGCGGAGTTTGTTGGTCCTGATCTTTCTAAGTTCCCTAGGAATGAAGGGTAATGGGCAAAAGGCATACAGGAAGTTTTAGTTCCATGTGAAGGAGAAGGCTTCTATTTTCAAGGCTGTTGTGTTCTGGAGCAGAATCTCAGAAGCTGCTTGTTGTGGAGAGAGGCAAAAAGGTATATAAAGGGGATCACCCACAGAATGCTGAGATTGAGGAATAATTCCCTTTTCAACATCCATTTGCTTGGGTCTATTTAAGTCTCTGCACAGGAAATCTGCAAGGAGATTGCTGTGGTCTGGAAGGTATGGAAGGCTAGGAGAGTGATCCCCAAGTCTTGGGCTAACATCCGGCTCTTTCTGCTACATATGCACAGAGAGTAAGACAAAGCCCCACCCCCGTTTATATACCACATGATTGTGGTATTGTCTGAACAGATTTGCAGAGTTCCTGGGTTTAAGTATTATTGGAAAGATTTCATGGCTAGAAAGTCTGCTAACATTTTCTTTTGATTTGTAGATTCATAGGAGATTACTAGGCTAACGGCTTATGAGCCCTAACAAGCCTAGCCAATATAATCCAATTTTACCCAATATATAGCCCCTAGGGGCAAGACGATGGCATGGGTTTGTGCCTATGCCTTTAATATCTTACAAACTGTTCCTGTCGATAAGGGACACAGGTACTACCCTAGGCATGAATTTGTAATTCCTCATCCATTGATCCAAACACATTTGAAGTGGGCCAGGGAAGGGGTCTGATTAACATGAATAGGAAGCCTGTTTCAAAGAAGGGGCAACAGCTGAGACAAAGATTTGTCTCTTCAGCAAGTTTTGTTTGAGTTGCTGACTAAGTTTTAAATGAATGGTTTTATTTAGGATGGTTTTAAGCTTTTACTTGTTTAATTGTTGGGAACTTGGACTTTGTGTTTCTCACCAGCACTATGTTACATGATAGCCTGGTTATGAGGTGTTAATAAATTGTTTAAATGATTTATTATGTAGGCTATAAAGGAGAGGGTGATCATAAATGTTGTGACTTCTTCAGAATCTCATTAAAACATTTACAGTAGCGTTACTTTTTTGTTTTATTTAAGTTAGGGTTTCAGAACTGGCACATTTGTTTTTTTAGTGGTAGTTGCTAATATACTTTGACATTGGAGACAAGTAGAATTCTTATCCATTTACCCTTTTTGTCTAGTTTCTGGAAGACTTGTTCAGATGGATGTCCAAACATGAACTCTGTCTAGTGGGGCATCCAATAACTGCTTTTACTTGGTCTGACAGTGGCTGAGTTCTGAGCCAAGCATGTCTGTGGATAACTGAACCTGTGGCAGCTGCTCTGCAAGAAAAAAATGCGGATATGATGCCTTAGATGCAATGAGTGCCTGGCTATCTGCTGAGCTTCTCTAACAATGGTCTGCACCTCCTGATAAAAAGTTCTATCTGACATGGAATCAAGTTTTATTTTATTCTGAAGTGATTCCAAATACTTTATCATATGGAATTGACAATTTAAACCACTCATGGCTAGGGTTGTTTTCTTGCCAAAGCTTTCCAGCAGTCTGCTCTCCCTGTCATGTGGTACTGGATGCCAGGATGGTCCTTTGGCTTCAGTGGAAACCACAGAGGGATCAGTTTTGGGATTTTTGTAGAGATGCTTATTCGAGTCAAGCACTCGAAAATGAGTCAGGGAGTAGGGCTATGTCCTCATACACGTCATCAAGCACAATGTGTACTGGGGGAACAGCCCATGTCTAGGGATAGGTAACCTTTATATCTCCATGTGGAGGAAATGCTTACTTTCCCAGTGGAGGAAATGCTTACTTTCCCAGTTAAAGGCTTCTTTCATTTTATGTAATATATTTGAAGGAAAGGTCCTCGGGTGGGAAGGCTGGGAAAAAAAAGGAAAAGAGAGTATAATCTGAGTCTGAGTGGATAGGTTTGGTCTTGCAAATTACCTGAATAACAGAGCTCCTCCTCATCTTCAGAGAATGATGAGTCTTCCTCCTTTTGGAAGGCAATTTCCCTAGTTGGAGCTGAAGAAGCCTCAGAAGCAGGTTGTGAGGGTTCTCTGGCTTTAATAAAAAACATGAATTTCTGTGCTATTGTAGCCTGACCCTGGACTTCGGTCTGAGACAAACAAGCAGAGGGCAGGTGAGAAACCACTTTGGGAGCGCATTTTGGTTTGATAGGTCATTTAACAGGTGTTGCCAAGGGATGTACTCATCTGATCGCAACCTTGGTAGGAACGGTGGAAGTTAGGGAAGAGAGAAGGTCTCCCTGTGGAAACACTCATGGGTGTCAGAAGCTGATGCCTGTGTGGTGGAGTCTGACCAGACTGATGTGCGAGTTGCAGTAGTGGTAGTCATGGGTAGGCTAGGGACCATGGCAGCTTCACAAGGGTAGCGGCCTAGCAGTTGCCAATCCTGGGGGCTACAAAAGAACCTAATGAAGGTCTCTGGTTGACTTAGAAGTACGACACAATAGCTTTTTCCACCATCTCAGGATCTCAAGGCATTTTATCTTTTCACTTTTTCAAAACCACACCAGCAGCTGGAGTGGTAGTGGAACCTGCATAACACTGAGGTTATGTTGCAACTGAAGAGGCCACTGCTGATGATTACATATTTAATGTGAATACCTCGGCACTGACTAAGGAGTTCTGCAAAAAAATGAACATAATCAGAGCAGTTAGAGATAATCAGAGCAGTTAGAGATGTCATGCTGAGGCCCCAAACAAAACAAGCAAAACAAACAAAAATTTTTCTATGGGACTTTTTTCCCCACAGGACAAACAGTTATTGACTTTTTTGAATATTAATTAAAGAAAGCATGTCCCCATTGGGGTACTTACCTGTCGAGAAGCAGAGAAAACTCTGTAAACATGAGCTGACCAATGGACCATGACCATATAAAACACATGTGAAGCACACCAAACTGCATGGCTAGAAAAAAATGAAGATGGTGCTAACAGATGCCTCTTTTATACCTTGATGTCCAGACGTCAGTCATAAAGATGTCTTATGGTCTAAAGGTTTCAAAAACATGCATCTGGAACATTTCTCCCCAGGCCTCCTCTGAAAATTGGCTTCATTCCAAGTTGGACTTTCCCTGTAAACAAATATTAAATAAATAAAAATAAAGCATCTGTCGGCTTGGGATGATGCTGTGAGTCTGGAAATTGGGCCAGTAAGAAGCATCTGCATGGCAGAAAGTCCCAAGGATTAGTACAATAACAGTGAAGAACGTCATCTTGTATGCAACTGGGTGTAGTGGTGTTATTCTAGTGGAATGGAAAGCATGCTTACCTACCACTGTAATACTTTTTTAAACAATAGTCCAATACTAAACAATAACATATGCTAAACTATGTATATAATCCCACATCAGTATTTTAGGAGATGTGGCACATAAGACCAGTATGAACATCATCAACAAATATATTACTGCATTCAGCACAAGTGTATTTTTAAGTGCCAAATACCACAGTATTATGCATTATACAGCACCATAAATACCCGCAGTAAGGTTACTTTCATTAAGAGACAAAATAACTAAAGTGAAATTTACAATGAATCAAAAATGAGTCCTGGAGAAAGCTAGAGTTTACATGCAGACAAACTAGTGCTGCTTCCAAGGCACTGACAGAGCCTATGTAAAGTACTAACATCATGGAAATAAAAGTTCTTGCAACATCAAAGTCAGCTGAAAAGGACTTGAATAATTAAACTATTTTCTGCCCCAAACCAATCTTTACTATACAATTGTAGAGGTTCCCTAATAAAACTTTTTGTAAATAAATTTAAACTAAATTGAATCTGTGAATTAAATAGAATAAACATCTATTTCATGTTAAAGACCATAACAAAATCAACTCAAGAAAGCTTAGGACTTGTGTTTTTCTCAGTATCTTGACTAACAAGGTATATTAAAGTACTGTCAAATAAAGGAATGTTACACAACATAATGGTCTGCTTTAATACAAACTATATAATGTCCAAGTCCTTGGACTAATTACAGGCTACTTAACAAGCAATACATAGAAACCGTGAACCAGTAAGCAAAACAGAAGCAAACAACACCCTACCAAGATTACTAATGTTGTTAAATTCATACTGAATTGTGTTACAACTTAAGCTGTAGAAAAATAATGAATATTGTTACCAAATAAAGACATGGTATTATTTTCCATCATATAAATTCTAAAACTGCAAAGGACAAGAAAATACTACTAAACATAGCTGCAGCTGCTTGTCAAGCTTATATAGTTATCTAATAGCATAACAGATTTACAATGCCCAGAAAAGGGTAGAATTTAGTCGTTAAAAGAGGGATTATTTCCATGAAAGAAAACGAGCATATGGAAAGCATGTTTCTTTAAGTTTGTCTTTACTTACCAAAGTTTTAGGAGCTGTGTAGCTGGATAACTGGCAAGGACATTTCTTGTGCCTGGAGTACCCAACAAGTAACATCTTAAGGTATAGTCACAGAAGCGAGCAAAATGTGTATCTGCATAATTATGCAAACCATGGCTGAATCAGTAATTGTGTCAAAAGGCATACCTTCGGGTCTGAAGATCCACTGATTCAACAGTTTTCATTCACCTTTGCAAGTAACTCTTTTTTTAGTTTGGAATCTGTTACATTATTTACACCTTCCAACATATATTCAAAGATGTTAGTTTGAAACTATTGCTTGTGAAATAAGAACTTAGTGCTAAAGTACTAGAGATGTAAAACTTATTAAATCCCTGACCAACAGTCTCCATTCTACAGTAAAGGTTAAAACGTTGTCCCTCTGTAAACAGATATGGTTAAAGTTGCTGGATCCGATTTCAAATTATAAAAAGAAACATTGGTCCTTATTAAATGTATATAATAAATCCACTGACCTCCTAGGTGTGACTATTTTTAACTCTTGTGGCCTACAGTTTCTTCCAAGTTTTGGTAATTGTGAACCATGAAGTCCACATGGGTTCAACCAATGCAATCAAAACAAGCCAACATATATCAAATGCAATTAAGCTAAGTAAGAGCACCAAGCAAGGGTGTAGAAGCACACAGGTTAGTGTTGCTGCCTCTGAGCACATAATACTCTTCAGTTCAGTTCTTGGATGGGATGTCTTCTGTTTGGAGTCTACACATCCTCACTTTGTCTGCATGGATTTCTGCTGGGTGTTTTGGTTTCCTCCTACATTCCAAATATAGTTCATAGGTAGACTAATGATCTTTCAAGTTCTTCAATGGTGTGAATGGTGTGGGTGTGTGTGTCCTGCAATGACTTGTCGCCCTGATCAGGATTAGCTTCACTACCTTGTGCCCACTGAGTGCAAAGTTCAGTTCCACATCTGCAACCCTGAAATGGATGAATCAGATCACAGAATGACTGTAGCTATACCAGAGGTGCTGATGAGAGAGACAATAAAACACAAGGCAAGTCTCTTAGTAGATGACTTTTAGAATTTCCCAACAAAGCTGGAGATTTAGACCTTAACTTATGGAAAATTACATATAACTTTGGAGGACTAAAGGCTTGCATCTTAAATGCCAATAGAACAGATATTCTCAAACTAAACCTTACTTCTTCAAAATATCTACAACAACTTTATCAGTTTAACTGTCAATAATCAGCTATTTGCCGTCTAGGCGTTTATATAATGCTGTCACAAAAGGATGCAGTACAAATATATTTTCATGAAATCATAAGATAGAGATAACAGTGCATACCTACAAAGAAAACTTCTATGCTCCCTACAGAGCTCAGGTTAAAGTTAGTTAGAATCGGGGAGACCTAGAGTTTCTGTTCCATAATTCTTTGAAAGACGTAAACAAAGAGGGATGTCTTCCTATGGCTTCTGAGCATGCGTTTGTTTTCTCTTAAGAAATTTCTGTTACAGACCAGACATAATTTTATCTGGTTGTATTAATAGTCTTATTAAAATTAGCTCTCAGGAGAGGGGGGGACACATGGAAAGGGGCTAAAATGTAAATACACTTTCCTCCTTATCAAATGAAAAAGGAGAACTCATAACTCCCGATGATTTATAAGGGACCTTTGCAGGCATAAATGTGCATAGTGGCTCAATTCAAACCATCAGTCCTTATAAGTTAATATAGCATGTACCAACAATTTCCTAGGTGTAGAATCTATGCCGGTGAGACAGAAAGGGGTGGCACTGGGTAAATGGAGACCACTGGACTCTTCCCACATAACAACCTATGGCTTAGGATTTTGAAGTTCCTCCACAGAAACCAAGGGCTCAGGCTGTACCTTTTTTGGTACCAATGAGGTACCTGTTTAAATTTAATTTTGGGCACCAATGTTGAGTAAAGCACCCCTAGCACTCTATGAACTTGGTTCTTTTCCTGTTTTCTTTAAGACAGTAAAACAGATATGCAAAGTCTAGAGAGAAAACCCATAATGAAGCATGTCCAGATCTGAGGATTTTCACCATGCTGGCTTAGCATATTCTTCTATTAAAGCTCACTTGTCAGCAATCACTGTTTGTCTCTCCTTGAACACACCATTGGTCTCTTGTTTCAAGATCAAACAATTCCTTAAAGGTACCCTTCATATTAAGCCTACAAGAAAATCTATTCCTCCCTCTTAGGACCTTAATTTTGTCCTTGAAAAACCGACTCAGACTCCTTTTGAGCCTGCTTCCTCCTCTTTGCAACACTGAACCAAAAAGCCAGTTTTGTTGGTTGTCCTTACTTCAGCCAAGAGAGTTTCTGAATGCTCTAATGTCAATTCCTTCCTTTTTATTTTTCATAGGGACAGGGTGTCGCTGTGAACTAATCCTTTGTTTATGCCCAAGGTGGTCAAGGAGTTGTCTCATAATCAGTCTATCCAGCTTCCTTCCTTCTTTTTTTCCTTCTCCTCAATCTAGTAATTAAAAGGTTATTCACACCTTGGATCTATATAGACAGCCCAGGTATTATTTGGATAAGACAAAGGCTGTCCACAAATCAAGGAGCTTTTTGATTCTTTTCATAACAGGACATTGGTTTGGTGGTTTCTAAGCAAAACATAAGACAAAGGCCATCTATAAATCTAAGCAGCTTTTGGTTTTCTTTCATACCTGGACATTGGGTTTAGTGGTTTCTACACAGACCATCTGCTTCTGGATTCTAAGGCCATTTCTTTTTGTTATTCTTTTCATGGAAAACAGCTTTCTACACAAGTTCTAGCAGCTCATTCTATGAGGGCAGTGACCTCTACTGGAGCTTTCTTCAAAGGTGTGGATACTTGGTCCATACTTTAAGCTGCTACTTGGTCCTCTGTCCACACTTTTACTAAACATTACAAGTTGGATGTTATTTCCAGAGACAGAACAGGATTTGCTAGGGCCATCCTGCATGGGTTTATAGAAGGCTCTTCTGTGTCTTCATCTAACCATCCTTTACAGTAGATTTGGTAATCTCCAGAATGTTTAAAATACTGCAACAGCATTAAGGAAGAACACAATACAGTTGTGTAAATCTTAACAAAACAGATGTCCTTTTTACTGATGCAGTATTCTGTCCCTCCCTCCAGCCCCCTTTGATTTCTTACTTCTGTTGGGAACTCTTTGCTGGCTGAGGGGTCTGTGACTCTCTCTCTTCTGTTTCTTTTTCCTTATGGATATGCATGTTCTCCTTTCTACTGGGATTGCTCTAGTTCTATTGGGGCACTTCAGTTCTGTGTATGGAATGCATGTATGTCACCTTTATGCCCTACTCCTATGCAGGGAGTATACATCTAATGTATGAAGCTAGGAAGATGTAAAAGCTTTGGCATACTCGCCAGACATTAGGCTATCCCTGGCAGGAGATCCCACATGTTATGAATACTGCAACAGTGAAAGGACATCTACTGTTATGGTAAGATTTTACAAAACTGTACTTTCTTAATGAGCTTTGGTGATTTTTTTTTTCATTTGCAAGGGACACACCGACTTGGCAATCGGTAACATTATTATACATATGTTCACGATGGGTCTTTTGAAATTCTAGTAGAGTAATATATTGGTCTTTGTTCAGATATGAAAATCAGTTCTTTCTGTAAATAAAATGTTTCAACATTAAATTATAGTTATCTGTTGTGCACTAAAATATCATGGGTTTTTATATAAAACAATATATTTTCATAGACCTTGAAAAGAAAGTCATGCACTTTCCAGTATTTGAGAGACACACTGCTAAACGGTTTTAATTTCAATGGAATGCCATTCATTTCTGTGATAACAAAACATTTCCATTTCTCATGCATAAAATGCTCTTTGTATCTGAGCATTCACTTTTATGACAGCATATAATAAACACAATCTTCTCATATAAAAACTGTGCAAAAGTATCCAAATGCTGCAGTGCTATTCTTCGATGAATTACTGGTTAACAGTAGTGATGATGAAGAATAAAACACTCTTGTATCTCAACCCAGTTCTGATCAACCACAATTAAGTAATCAGCAATACAGATGTGGCAGCTTTTCCTGAAAAGCATAGAAGTTTCATACTAATCAGGTTGCAAACATTATGAATTATTAAGAAGTCTGCAGAACTGAAAGACTTAAAAAAAGAAATACCACACATTGCTATACCTTGTTAGAAAAATTGAGAACAGAATTTTAAGGCAACATCATTCCATATATATATAACTCACTTTCAAGGGTGCCAGAACTTGTTAGACATTTGAGATCAATGGCTAGGTTTAAAAAGGACCCAGTGATTGTTGGCCTAGTACACACCTATGATCCTATATACTGGTAGTCTGGTACTGAAAACAGATCATTTGTAATCTACAGCACAACCCTAAAGTCCTAGACTATGAACAGGACTAGATCTAGTTCTAAAAATTATATTATGAAGAATGGTACTGTGAAGCCATGACTACAAAAAATATATTTATTTTGATACAACAGTTAAAGGTGGCATGTTTCTTATAATTCTATAATGCAGTTTCTGAATGCAATTCCCCTGTGATTAATCCAAACTAATGGAGGCTAAAACCAAATGTCAGAGGATTTTTCCCCCACTGGATATACAAATAAAACAGCACTGCATTTTGTCTCTAGAGTTGCACCCCACCTACCAAACACTTGTACAGCTGAATCACATATAGATACTTACGACTTTGACCTCTTAGTGCTGCCTTTTGGCAGCTTTTGAAAAAGTTGCACTGGATTCCTACAAAGAAGCCCACAATATTGAGTTACGGAAACCTGTGATACTACTTGACAGTATTATAGGAACTGATGGTCTTGCTATCATACGAACTACAACTCAGTTTCAGAAATGCACTTACCATAGCTTCCAGTTGTATTGGCACAAATAACAGCCCCAAAATATTCAGGGTAAAATTTTTTCATGCGGGAAATCGATTTCTGACAGGCAACAGTTGGATCTTCTCCCATTCTCATATACTCCACTGCTCGGAAACTAACAATAAAGTCAACATTAAATAAATTAACATGCAATTTCTAATTCATTTCACAGGAAACATACTTCTTTTTGTTGTCATGTTGTGATGAGAGTTTTCTTTAGTTCAAGTAGTTAAACTCTGTTTGGCATGCATACTGTTGTAAGGTTTAAAGACAATACAATTAAATCTGCAGTAAATGCAGTCAGCGTGTGTAAAAAAAACACATATCATTATAACAATGTTCAAGCAGGTTGTGTAGCACTAGACTGTGCAGAAATACCTACACTACATAATAAATAGGGCAATTAATGTCGGCCTTTGTTTTCTCTGAGACAAAAAACACGCATTTCTCGTCAGGAAAAGAGAAACAGCCACACAGCAACCCTAACAGGAAACATTAAAGAAGGCACCCCAACTGAGAATCAAACCAGGGAACCTCTTGCTGTGAGGCAACGCAGCTATCCTTTGTGCCACCCCTTCACACACAAAACAGATAAATTATCAAGGACATAAACCTCCACTGTAAAATCAACAATACTTGCTGCTGAGATAGTTTTCTTACTGTCTGCATTCCTCAATCCTTATCCTTACAAGGGCGATGTGGCCGAGCTTCCTGATGGCTCTCAAGCCCCAAGCTTAATATAACCCTGCGAACCTATGTAAAGAAGATGGGATATGCTTATGAGAAGGAGCCTTACATAAATGCTCTCAAAACTGGCACAGTTGTTGCAATTATGTTCAAAAAGCTATTACACACAGATGGTAGATAAGGGTATTAGGGCCATTCACCCTGCTTTCTTCTTTCCTTCCTTCCTGTAAGAAGTCAAATATACTATTCAATCACTTGATTATTTCTGCAGCTGCATACCCTTATTTCAAACCATCCATTGTATTTGTTCCATCTTTGTCACAAAAATTCAGTAACCATTCTCTAGTGAACTGCTCCTTTGTGTACGGATTATGGGCAAAACATTGTGTTGTGCAGGGCAGACAATGAGCAGCAATGCAAAGTCCTTATTCAACCAGGATGCTGCACAGAGCAGAGAAAGATGGTATCTGGAGTTTGCTCTCATTATGGTGAGAACCACTTTAATGACTGCATCTGCCAGGAGGGTCAAGTTACTGCTCCACACTGATGATGTGACAGATGAATGGCAAAGGACTGAAAGTTCCCCTAAAAGCCTTAATGAGGTGCTTGGGGGAAAAAATATATTCAAGACTGTGTTCGGGAATTTCAGCAGCACTACTGATGCGTGAAAGGACGTTTACAAATCAACTGGTAGAGGTCCATATAATCAGAGGTTTATTTGAAGTGTAACTTCTTATGAGATAACTCAGAAAATACACTTATCCCTTACAGATATTATAGACAAATTCATTTGTCTAAACATCAGCCCATTTGTAACAGTAGATATGCAAATGGCTCTCTAACAGGAGCCTTGCTGTGAGGGTTGGTGATATTTCATTCTCACAAAGGCTCATTACTAGTGGTGTCCCATATGGCTCTGGTCCTAGACCCTCTTCTATTTGATACTTACTTTCCAAACATTAAAGTTTACTTCTTCACCATCCCCAAATGTTGTCAGAGCAAGCTTGAGATGGACAAGACTGTTTGGTACACCCGGTGATCAAGGACAGGCACCCGGAGCAGTAGTTAGCTGAGAGAGAGCTAAAAAGCTATTAGATTACAGCTCAGAAATGTTTGGAAAATAAAAGGCACAGTTTACTTTTTTTAATCAGGAAAGAGTAAAACATGACCCCGTCTAACAGAAAAGCCAATTGTGCAAGCCAACATAAGTTAAAACAAGCTACAACTCATGTACTAAAGTGTGAAGGATTAAGTTCCATGGAGCTCACATGGACCACAAATTAAATCTTGCAAAACAGTTTAAGGTAGTTGATACAGATACAAGTCAATATCCAAGGCTGATTTATAAATTAAAGTACTTAACCAACCAATGAAACCAGGGAGAAAAAAAAAAAAAACTATGTTACTGCTGCCACTACTACTACTAAATGGACATAGGATTTTTTTCTGTTTATGCACCACTGCCTGCCAATATTCAGCCCTCCAGTGAATAATCAGCCCACTAGTTAACCTGTTGGGTGACAAATGATGACAGGTGGCCATAATCTAAGCAGCCATCAAGATTTTTCTCATTTTTAAACCTAACCTCTCACCTGCTGGCCAATATGCATACCTGCATAGGTGAGTGCCTGCTGTGCTTTTCTGTGTGGATGTGCATGCTCCTGTAAATAACTATGAAGACTACCACACCACTGTGGATGGGCAGAGCCAAGCACAACATCCCTAACTCATATGCTGCATGATGTGCACCCCTCTCGATCTCCAGCAAGTGCCAACACTGAAGTGGGCTGGAACATCTCCATCCCTCCAGGATAGACAAGCAGACATCAAATGATCAAGGCCACTATTTTTCTTCCCAGCTCTCCAAGTGATAAATCACCTAATCTCCCTCAGGTCATCTTCTTTGTAGTCAGGGCATGTATGCCTCTATGCTGGGGGAACCAGATTAAAATTTTGATAAAAGTTGCAGATTATTCTCTTTTCCTTTATCCCTTTTTTTTTGGTCCACCACCTGCACATCATTCTTACCAGCTCAGCTCCCAGTGCGCCCCACTGTCCATGCTGGATCTACCAGCTAGTCTCCTATCCCCCTTGAACTTGGTCCATAATTGCTGGTGCTGGTTATTGAGCCTAAGAGCATCCTAGGAGCTCAACTGTCTTTGGTTCCATCCATTTTTTTTATATGCCCCACCCACTTCCCCTTCCTTGCTCATTGAGCATGTCCATGGGCAACTCCACTCAATGGACAATGCCTCCCCTTGGGAAGCATCATTGATGAGCGTCTTCCCACCCAGGATGGGCACACCCATCCCTTCCCACTGCTCCATCAGCCGCCTGAGCTACTAATCGACCCAGGTCAGCTTGGCCATATTCAAGGCATTATCCCCCTATGCAACCAGAGAGGCTTCCTTGATAGATAAGATTGGGTCTATATTAGAAGATCAAAGTTTCAAAACTTAGAATCTGATATGGTCTACACCATATGATCGAAGTTTTGAAACATAGAATCTTTTAACGGAGATCTCCATACAGCACGGAAAGGGAAGATTTCCCTTTTCTGCACTGTAGTGCGATCTCGGAGTTGGTATATTTAAGTAGTGGGGGGTGCAGGGGGGCTTGACCCCCTGCTTAGAGCATTTAAATGGTTTGTTTTTGTAGGTTGTTGTGTTTTATTACATTTTTGAAGTTTCAAGTCTTCGATCATATGGTGTCGACCATATCAGATTCAAAGTTTTGAAACTTCGATCATGTAATATAAACCCATAAGATCAAGGTAATACAGACCAGCACTGCCTACTATGACACAGTTCTAACTATTGGATACACCAGTATTTGATCTATTGGTATCTTTGCTATGATGAGGTGAAAAACAAAATCAAGACCTTAGTGCTGATGTCATTCCACAAGGCCGTATTACTAGCTCTTGCTACTTTTGTATACATATATACCTAAAACTCAATTCCTTCACCATTTGTATGCCAGGAAAATGGAAATACCAAGGTCTAATACACAAGATGCTCCCCTTGGTATTGCTGTGGCCAATACATAAAATTCTGCTTCACTTTTCCATCTCCATCCACAGTTGATACACTCATTTGGTCAATGAACACTGAAATATGATTATATTTGTAGCAAAAGTAAACAATCTTTGTTGTGTTACATCATAACCTTAACTATAACTCTAATCTTAACTGTACAAGTACACTCATAATATTTTACCTTCTAATGCCGTAACATACACACATTCTCAGTTTTCTCTCCATATGGGTGTATACTGTTATTTCTTATGTACAAACCTAACAGGGTGTACTTACTATTTCAACCACACTGTAATGACGCATACACATTTATGTCTTAATGTTTACCGCTACTCTCCGACTTATTTTTGTCTCATTATTTGTATTACTCCTCTGTAAAAACTGTACTGGGGCACCTATTATTACAATATACTTACAATGATTAACACTGATACATTTTATTATATACAATGTTGTGTTATTATACACGCCTACTGTATTATCTGTATGCCTTTAGCGACTTCTGCTAGTTAAAACCTGAGCATGAAAGTATACAACTATATACTTTCAAATACAAATCAGTGAACCTTATCACAGGCAACTATACTGAGAAAACATCAGGATCTAGAGCAATGCCCTAAATAATTAGTTATCAAGTACACCGATAATTCAGTTCTAAAGTACAATACTGGCAAAAAATATGACCTGCCAGCTGCCACTCATTTAAAAATATTAAAACTGGCAAGGAAACTGCACCTATTCTTAAAACAGAATTTGAGTTTTATTTCAAACCAATGTAGCAATAAATCCAGTTCCGATGCATAACTAGACGAAAATAGAACTGTGTAAGTAAACTCACCATAACAGTAGATGTTCAAACAACTGCCGCTGCAGTAACAGAAGATATTTAGGTTATATCCAGGATAGGATATAACAGCTAGCCAACTTCCACAACTTCAGGGCAACCTCCACATGTCCAAACCACTAGCTAAGGAGAGCTAAGAAGTAAGGTTTGGGTGCCAAGCCCTTCGCTGCTTTGTAAAAGTATGTAACAGAGGACCAAGTTGCTGCTTCTAGAATACTTGAGTCCAACCCTTTCCAAAATGCTATAGATGAAGCCAAGAACCTGGTAGAGTGAGCCTTGACCTTGCAGAATAGTTCTGTTGTGCTGAGAACAGCAAAAGGTAATAGTCAGAGACAACACTTTCAAAAATAGCCTGTTTTGACACAAGGCGTCTCCATTTCTTACCTTCTCAAGTAATTAACAAGTGATCAGAAGTTCTGAAAGATGTTTTTTCTGCTAAGATAGTACTCAAGTTGTCTGTGGACATTCAAAGTATGGAGTATCCTTTCTCCCTCATTTTAGGTTCTGGAAAGAAAACAGGGAGATGGATAGATTGTCTTAAATTAAACTCAGATACCACTTTAGCTATAAAGGAAGAATTAAGGAATAGTTCTTAAACCCTATCTCTGTGTAAAATGAGATAAGGGCCACATACCATAAGAGCTTATAACTCGGATACTTATCTTGCAGAGGTCAGAGCAATCAGTAAAACTGTTTTCCATGTTAAAAATCTCAAGTCAGCCTGATGAGCTGGATCAAGCATAAGCTTCTTCAACACAAGAGCAAAATCCCAAGCAGGAGCAACTGGTTTTCTGGGAGACTTGATGCAGAGCTTTTTTCAAAAACATTTTACCATGAGACTGCATTGAAAGAGGATCCATGGGTAGACATGCTGAAATGGCTGACAAATGAACCTTGATAGAGAAGTAAGATGTAGGATAGTAACTCACACAAATACTGTAATACTAGAGAAATTCTAGCCATGAGTGGATCCTGGTTCTTTTGTTAACACAAGCTAGAAAATCTTTTCCATTTGTTAATATGCAAGTTTCTAGTAGAAGGTATTCTTGCCTCCATTAATACATGCTGAACATCCTCAGAAAACAGGGGCCTAATAGGTTTTAAGACGCTATCATTTGAGTAA
Organism: Protopterus annectens; assembly: GCF_019279795.1. Classification (NCBI taxonomy): domain Eukaryota; kingdom Metazoa; phylum Chordata; order Ceratodontiformes; family Protopteridae; genus Protopterus; species Protopterus annectens. The sequence goes on from NC_056729.1 coordinate 882,015,869, forward strand.
TCAGTTGCAGCTGTTTGGAGTTGAGCTGTATCAACACTCTTGATCTTGTCTAATCCAGTATGCGAGGAAGCTTGTGGTAATTGACCCTGCCCAATTCCAAAAGAAGGAAGATAGTACAATTGTGTAAAATCTTACTATAACAGTAGACATCCTTCTCTTCACTGTTGCAGTACTCCTACTTGCAACAGAAGGGATCTCCTGCCAAGGAGTGCCCAACATTTGGCCAGTATACCAAAGCCTTAGTATTTACAAGTACCATACTTTACACATATGATCCCCACACACAAGGCATACAGCATAAATATGATGTATGGATGCATACGCTTAGAAATGAAAAAGCCTCAAGACGAAGATAATGTCCCTAGGGACAAGGAAAGACATGAGCATCCAGAAGGCAAAAAAGAAGAAAAGTCCCACAGCCAGGATGGCAAGCAAGAACTGCCTAGAGCAGAGGGAGGGAGGGATTGAATGCTGCAACAGTGAAGAGGAGGATAACTACTGTTATGTTACTATGGCCTTCCATATCACTGTTGCAGTATTCACAACAGAAGGGACAGTACAAAAGCTCAACAGGAACTTGGGAGGAGGAAGGCACGAAGTGTCCTCCAGAAACCAATGCAGGATAGCATTGGAAAACCCAGCCCTAGTCCTGGAAACATCCAACTTGTAATGCTTAGTGAAAGTATTAACAGAAGACCAACTAGCAACTTCAGGGATGGCATTGGTATCTAACCCCTTGAAAAAGGAAACAGAGGAGGCAACAGCCCTAGCAGAATGAGCTCTTGCTGAAGGGGAATGGCACTTACCATGAAAAGAATAGCAAAAAGAAATGGCTTTAGAAATCCAGGAAGAGATGTTTTACTTAAAACAGGCAAACCGAAATACCTGGGATGAAAGGAAACAAAAAAGTTTCTCAGATTTGTGAATATCCTTAGTCTTACCCAAATAATATCTGAGCTGTCTATGCAAATCCAAGGTGTGAAGAACCTTCTCAATGGCAGACTGGAGAAGGAAAAAAGGAAGGAAGATGAATAGACTGACAGGTGACTCACCGAACACCTTGGGCATAAAAGAAGAATTAGTATCAAGGGACACCCTTTCTCTGTGTGAAACCAAAATAGGAGGAGCAGCCATGAGATCCTGAAGCTCACTCTCTTAGCAGAAGTAACGGCCAAAAGAACAATCTTCAAAGTACACCACTGTAGGGAAGCTGAAGCAGCAGGTTCAAAAGGAGCCAGAGTCAGATTTTCAAGAACAAACGTGAAAGTCCCAGAAAGGCAGAATAGACTTCAAGAGAGGTCTGATATGAAGGACGCCTTTAAGAAACTGCTTGACCTCAAATTAATAGGCCAAAGGCAGACAAGCAGAAATGGCTAACGGGTGATCTTTAACTGAAGAATATACTAATACAGTATGGAGCAGATCACACAAATAAGACAGAACCATAGGAACTTGAACAGAGAAAGGATCCTGGTTTTGAGATGGGCACCAGACAGAAAATCTTTTCCATTTGGACAAGTGTGATTTCATGGAAGTGGGCTTCCTGGCCATTTGCAAGTCCCAAATCATGTCTTCAGAAAAGAGGTGCTAAAAGGTATCAAAACCCAATAATCTACAGTATCATCTGAAGAGTTGACAAGTGAGGAAAGATAAGAGATCCTTTGTCTTAGGTGCGTAGATCCAACTGGTGAGGTAACTTGTAGTGACAGCCCCTGGCCAAGTGGGGAAGAAGGCAGAACCACTGCTGTTTGAGCCAAAAGGCAGTCAGTAGCAAGATTTTGAGAGAGTCCTGCATGATCTTGTTCAAGGCTCTGGAAGCAGAGGAAGGGGAGGTAAGGCGTACAAAAACACCCCCTTCCAAGGAAAAAGCAGGATGTTCACTTTCCAAGCCAGAAAACTTACGATTCTAGAACAGATTGTCTGCTTAGTGGGAGGCAAAAAATTTATCTGACGAATGCCCCACTGATGGACAACGTCCAGAAACACATCTCTGTGGAGCATCCATTCATGAGCTTGTGTGCTGGACCTGCTCAGGGAGCCTGCCACCCAAATAATGCAAAGAGGGAATATAAACTGCCTGAAGAGTCACTTGATCCTGGACAGCTAGAGCCCAGATCTGAAGACTTGGTCTGCAAATAAGATAGGACCTTGTACCACCTTGCTTGTTGACATACTACATCACTGTGGTGTTGTCTGTGAAATTTTTGTGGGGCCCAGGAAGAAAAAAGGGATGAAAAGCCTGAAGAACTAGAAGCAGGGCCCTCATTTCCTTTAAACAGATATCGTCTGACCTCTGATGAGAAGGCCAGAAACCCTGAACTTTGAGAGAACTGGATGACCCCCCCCCCCATTTGAAATATCTGTAAACAACTCTCGAGTTGAGGCTGGGGCTTGGGAAGGAAGCCTTGGATTGGGATAAAGCTGATGAATCCACCACTGTAGCTCAAGCATGAGAAACAGGAGGAAGGGCATTATAAAGTTCAAGTGGTGGCAATGTTGAAGCCACACTGACTTGAGGTATAGAGGAACTCCTTGGCCATGATGGACTCCAGAGGAAGGACAGACTGGAAAAAAGCAATAAGAGACAGAGCCTTGGGGGCAGGTAGAGATCCCAACGTGGGAATGGTCTGGATTCTGCAACCAAAGAAAACATGATCCTGTTTAGGAATCAGAACTGATCTTTGAAAGTTTATGGTAAACCCCTGACTCTGCAAAAGGGAAAGAGCAAACTGAAGATCCTGAAGCAAAGCCTCGGGGAAGATGCTTGAATGAGCAGATTGTCAGGATAAGGAATGATCTTGAACTCCTCTCATCCTACAAAAAGCAATGGTAGGAGTGAGGCATTTGGAAAATACCCTTGGGGCAGTAGAGAGGCCAATGGGCAAAGAACTGAAAATGCAAGAAAGAAACAGAGAAACGTAAAAATGTCTGAAAAAAGGGGGTAGGTGGAGATATGCAGGTAGGCATCCTTAAGGTCCAGAGAGACCAGAAAGTTTTGGGGAGGAGAAGAGGAAATAAAGTTTGAAGAGAAAACATCCAAAAAGGGGGAATCTTAAAGGTGTTGAGCTGGGAAAGATTCAGAATGTGTTCTCCAGGTGCCCTCCATCCTGGGAACCAGAAACATTCTGGAATGAAACATCCTCCCCACCTGGGTCAGGGGTACAGCTTGAATGGTGGCCTGAGTCAAACGAGAATGAAGTACTTCTGGGAAAAAAGGAAGGTTGTTTCCAAGGTGGTTGACGGATGCCCAAAAAAGGGAGGAAAGTATTTCCAAACCATGAAATACTCCAGGTGGATGACAGAACCCAAGAGTCTGTTGTGATTCTCAACCAGTTTGGGAGAGACAGGGAAAGATAAAGGGACCTGGCTGAGGGAAAGGGGAAGCAGACTGTCATATAGAACTTGGCTTGGCCTGAAAGGAAGGTTTATGTGAAGCAGAAGTTTGAGTAAACAACAGGATGCACACTTTGCACATTCTTTTTACCTTTAGGTGGATGGCAAGACTGCCTGAGAACAAAGGCAGATTTAGACAGGTAATTCCTTTGGAACTTAGGAATAGGGGAATCAAAAATATGTCTCAACTCCTGTAAGGCCTTGCCCTAATCCCAAAGAGACTTGAGAAGGTCAGCAGCAGCAGAACCAAAAAGATTTTTATTGTCCACAGAAGCATCCAACAACTTGGCTTTAAAGTCATCAGGAAGAGCCTGAAGACAAGTCAAGAGTAATGCCTCATAACAGAACCAAATGCAGCCACTCTGGAAGACGCATCAGCTGCAACATAACTGCACTTAATCAAATGGCAGGCAACTTGAGTGGTGGAGCCTAGTAGAGAGAAAGGGAAGATGCTTTCTGCAAAATAACATGAGAAATGAAAGCCAAAACATACCTAGTCATATGAGCCTGGTAGTTAATAGCTCAAAAGGATAAGGTGGCAGCAGTATAAACCTTCTTCCCCAACCTCTTCATTGCCCTACTATTGTTATCAGATGGAAGTAACTTGGCAGAGGGTATGGCTGAAGAGACAGATACTACAGAATGATTAGCAGAAGGACCTTTATACAAACAGTTACATTCATCAGGCACCCTATAAAATCTGTCAGGTTTCTAAGCAGCAGGGGCCAAAAACTAGAAGCCACAAAGGCTGCAGAAAAAGTATCGGGGAGAGCAACCAAAACAGGAAAAAGAGCAGAGGGTTTGGGAGACTCCATCTGAAGGAGTCCATAATACCATTTTTGGAGATGAAACCTGACAACAGTCTCATTTAAAGAACTCCATCATACAGGTAACAGTGTCTCCTAAAAGAGAGTTCCTCCAAGGGAGAGTCTAGACTAACAGAAGCCTCCTCTTTTGTAATTCAAGCGTGAAGGGATTTGAAAAGAGTAAGCTAAGGAATCTTCTCCAGAATCCTGATCCTCATCAGAGGAATCCAGATCCCTAGGTCTTTTAAGAGAATTGGAAGACCAGATAGGATTAGGGATAGACACCCCTTGGGGAGGCTTCAAATCCATTAGAGCATTAAGCAGCCCCTGCATGAAGTCCTGCCATTTATGTGGGGATCTTTAGGTGGCAGGGGAAATATGCTGGCAATACTTTTAAGCATAGTTGGGATAACCTCTCATACTAAAATCTACAGAATCCCCCTCTGTCCCTCAGATATAACCAGAAGAGGTTCCCCTTCAATGTCTGGAGTGACATCTGTAAAGCCTACAAGGATGTGTGAGAAGCTGAATTCATACTGGCCTCTGATGAGGTAATGATATAAGAATCTAAAACAACCACCAGACAATCCTTCAGGCTTTCACCAGCCTCAGGACAGACATCCGGGGCAGGCTGGACAGCAGCTTCATCAGACCTAAGCTTTTTTTGGCCATTTTCTTGGCAAATGGCCAACCCTCAGGATGGAAAGACTCTGCCATAGCACCTTAAGCCAACAGCTTATGACATTCGTTTTCAAGGTAAAAAGACAAGAAGGACAGATGACTCCTTAGGGTCTTCATGACAGCTGCTTGTCGGACTGAACACTGCGTAAGGTTGTGGGAAGAACCCAAACAAAAGAGGCACTGGTCGTGATAATCTTTATGGGATATCCTCCTCCCACACTGATACTTTCGGTTTCTGGATAACATGAAAACAATCAATACTAAATAAGAAGATAAGGAGAACCCCCCCAATAGGGCACTTATCTGAAAAAACATTTCAGTAAAGGCATTCAGACTGGTGGCAAAGAAGCTGAGTGTGTGAGTTTGTACATCACCTTTATGCCCTATGCCTTGTGTATGGGTGAATTACAGTACCTGTAAATACTAAAGCTTTGGTATACTGACTGGATGTTGGACTCTTCTTGATAGGAGATCCTTTCTGTTATGAATGCTTCAACAGTGATATGGATCCTACTGTTGCCTGATCCAGAAGATAATCACCACAATCTTTGCAGAGTCCGTCTGAATATTTACAAGTACTCTGAATATCAGTAGAAAGGGTAGATAACTATATGGGAACATTTCTCTTCAAGGAAAAGAAAAAAAAAGGCTTTTGTTTTCTAGTCTGTCTTGCTTGCATGGAATCCTGAAACAGAATTTTGCCAGTTAAGAGAGAAGGCAAAAATGGGTACCTAAGGAATTCCCACAGATGGATCAAATCCTGAAAGGCCTCCTATTACATTTTCTATTTGTGAGGGTCTGCCCTGGTTCTGCTCAGCTTGTCTGGCACACAACTTTGCTGTATAGCTATATCCCATGCTAACATGGCTGTCTGTGTAGGGGATAAGATCTTGTCCACCTTGCTAGTACATCAATGTGGTATTATCTGTAAATACTTGAAGAGGTCCTGGGGACCACAGATGATTCAGAAAGCTGAGGACATTTAAAAGAGCAACCATCTCTTTAATGGTTATATATTTTGGACTGTCTTTTTTGTCCCAAAGACCCTGTACCTTTTATGCTCATTGATAACTGCTCCACAATCAAAGTCCAAAGTGCCTGTTGTGACTGACTTCTTTGGAATAGCAGAGAACTACAGACATGGATTCTGAGAAATCTGCTGTCTTTGCCGTTTGATTTTCTTCTTTACAAACCCAAGAATGGAATTTGAAAAAAACAGTGAGTGCTGATGCTGCGACCAAAATGATTTCAGATACCATTGTTTCCATCTCATGTGGAGTCCTGGAAGAGGTATTATGAGACTCATGGGTGACAAGAGACAAAATCCTGAAGAATTCCCTCACTGAGACCAAAGTCTTCGTGGAAAACCACTGGAAGGAATCTACATATAGATCTGTTTTTTTTCATGTGAAAGAAAAGATCTTTGTACTGAGGTATCTAGCAAAAACCCCGAAACACCATCCCATGAGAAATATTCAGAAAAGACTTTTGAATGCTCCCTTGTAATCCCAGCTTGTGTGGGAAATCTGTAGGAGACAGATTCCTGATATTTTTGTTTAACATGATAATACAATGATTACTACAGAGCACAAATTCACAAACACTGAGTAATCAGAAAAGGTAGATAATCCCATAGACAATTGATACAATATGTAAATAATATTATCAAAGCAGAAAATCAAATGTGAATTACTTTTTGTAGTAAATATGAGAGGGAAGCAGCATGTGAAAAGAGATGATCAAAGTAGAAATGATGCAGGTGAGCAGGGAGTTAAGTTAAAAATGTCCAGATGGGGAGAATTCAAAATTGCATTTTTGACATCTTCTGGGAGGTTCTGTGAACGGTCAAGCAAACCTCCTTAAAAACAGTTCCAGTGGCAGCAGCATTGGATGCAAAATCTACAATCATAAAAATATTTTAAATAATTAATAGCGACTTGAGAAATAGCAGAAACTAAACTAAAAATGCAGATTTTTCCTCACAAGGAGAAAATTATGCCAAAACCTTCCTCATACTTATGCAATTAGTCAGGTTAAACTTCAACATATGAGCCTGGCAGTTTGAATTTTAAAAATCAAAGTTGCAGAACATATATTTTTTCCCCTAAAGAGATGGAATAGATTTAACAAAATGTTAGCAGCATCTGTTTTTACTGAAGTTATAGATCCTGAGTCAGTTCTGGGACTGGTGTACAGAGACAAGAAAAATTAGGAAATTTATACAAATTGTCAGCATTCTTAGGAACAGCAAGCTGTCAGGCAATTTGCATGCTGTGACAAAAACATTCTCCAAGACTGACAGAACTGGAGGGATAGGAGAAGGTTCTGAGAATTCCAGTTGTAACAAACCATTTAATTCAACCTGAAAACAGTTTCAAGAGAAAGAGAATCCTCCACAGAAAGAATCAGATACCACACCCACTTCAGAATCTGAATCAGAAAGCTGGGGAGAAAAAATATGCACATCTGTTGTCCTTCAAAATCCCCTACAGATTCCATTTTGTGAACCTCTTCAGGGAAAGAGGAATCCTTTTTGTTGTACCAGAAACTGTCTTAGGGTCAAAGGCTTGCACAAGACTCTGAGCAAGGCTCAATGAATCACTCCTATCCATAGTAACTGTCACAGCAGAAGATAAATGTTTAGTTTTCAGTCTGTTTTTGACAAGAATTTATGAAGAAGGAAAAAAAAAAAAAAACAGACCCAGTATTGCCAGCAAACATTTCCTCAAGGATGGCCACAACATTCTGGTTAAGCAGAGGCACATTCTGTGTCCTTTCTCCCATGACCAAAAACAGTTGCGCTCCCTTGGCCACTGAAGGGGACACCGACAGCCACAGAGAATGTGGCTAACCCTTGGTCCATTATGGCTGTATGGACTGCATTAGAGGTAACCAAAGAAAAAATTAGTGGTCTGGGGAACCAGCTTTGCCCACAACAGATTCATCTACCCGTGGCTGAAGCAAATTACCAGCCTGCTATGATGGCTAAAGGCTGCTTAACAATCTTTCTTTCTGTGGCTGGAAGAAGGACTGACAGACTGGTAATTTATTCTGTGGTCAAGCCAAATACGGTGCTCGTTTCTCAGGGAAACTTAGCAGCAAAAATTTGGTATAATAAGAAAAAAGCAAAAAAAAAAAGGAACATTTTCCCCAGAAAAAACACTGTAAAATGCACTTCAAATACTTGCCCGCCCAAAAAGTAAAACAACCACAGTCTCTCCAAAGAAAAAAGTACTTTTAAACAACTTTTAACGTTTTACCATAAAAGTAAAAAAATGCATTGCCATTTAAAAGTTCATGAAAGTCACAACACAGTCAACAAAAATAGTTTCTCCAGGCTTAAAAGTACTCCTTTAAAATAAACGTAAATTTTCTGAAGTAAAACAGTAATGTGAAAGTTTTTTCTCTGAAAACAACTTCTGTCCAGCAATGGAACAGTGTCAGCAGACTGTCATTCCTTGAAAGCCTGCATAGGGGCATTCTTTTTTGCAGGAAAGCTCTGAAGGGCTTGACACCCAAACCTGACTTTTTAGCTAGCTTAGCTTTGGAAGCTGGTTGGTATTATTACCTATACAGCTTAGGCTACTGCAACATCTATCATAATGATGAACATCTGCTACTTTTCTCCTCAAGTGGCTGTAGATTCTGGTTGTGGAGGTTAATGTCAGGGGGACATAGGCCAAATCTGAATTTGCATAACCAGTTCATTAACAATAGAATGCCTTTCCTTAGCAATGATCATGTTAGTCACCCTGCTAGACAGGGGTCCAGGGAAGTAAATATTGTGGGAAGAAATATCCATGGAATTGTTATGGCTAGGCTTGTATAGGCCCTAGGGCCAATAGCCTAGTACCAACCTATGAGCTAAAGGTATGACCCTGAGTTGCATAGCCTATTTTTTTCAGAATTGTAGCTAGAATCATATTAAATTACTCTTTCGTATCTAGTCAAGTACTTTAAGGAAGTTTGGTAATAGCTCCCTTATGGGTCAAAGCCTCACCAATCAACATGTGCACAAAGTAGTACCTTGCTGTAGATTGACCATTTTTTCTTTTAATCGTCCTAATGAAAAATGGTGTTCCAAAGTCAGGTAAAAAGAGTATGATTAGTAGATGGAGTGTCTGTAGGAGCTGGCTAGGGAAAATGGGAGTGAGTGGCCACTGCCAGCTTGCTCACCTGGGGGGGGGGGGTAAAGTGGCTCTGACTCACTATATGGGTGGAATTCACTATATGGATGACACTTGGCAGGAAAACTAAGAGTTCATCTAGTGGAATTCCAAAATGGTCAAGCCCAATCCAGTACATCTGCACTAGGCAGTCAATGGAAAATTGGCATGTGGAGGCATACCTTCCTTTGGGAAACAGTGACTGTGGGTTTAAAGGAGCTGCTGAAGAGGGAAAGAGTTGCTCCCAATGGTACAGAGTAGGCCACCACACCACGGTCAGCAAGTTGACTCACTCTCTACCACTTGATTCTCACCAGGGAATGGAGGACTGAAAAGGATTCCTGGGTAGGAATGGGCTGTAGTGCTGCCATCTAGTCTGGGAATACCCAGTCCCTGTTCCAAAGAATGAATGGGCATGTGGATGAAGGTAGGGGACAGGAGTCATTAGGGAGGGCCAGGGCTGGGGGGGGGGGGGCAAAAAAAAATGCTGGTCCAGACTTGCTCAGATGATAGACAGACTTCTTTCACAAATAAGGTAACCGAAAAAAGAAAAAAGCTGCACATATCCTTATGAACAGGAGACCTGGATAGCTCTCTTGCAGCATTGCTGGTCTATCCAAAGCTTCATAGGGCAAACCTTGATAATACTGCTGTTGATTTATTAAGAAAATCAACTGAAAAAGAATTACAAAAGCAAAAAAGAAAGTTATGTACTTAATCATAACATTAGATCTGTGTTTGTCATATTCCATCCACTCTTCTACATATGGGTCTCGGATCAGACATCAGATGTGCCTTCAGCTGCTTCAATGCTTAGGATCTGGTGCTCAGGCTCCTTCTCCTACCCATAATCCCCCTATGTCATAGGTACTACCTCAGATTGAACTTACACCTACTAAAATGCCTGACCAAAGTCTTGTTCAAAGATGAAGAAAGAAAAACTAGGAAGAAACACTGGCTAAACTCGAAGACTCAAGGCAAGTCACTCAGAAATGCCATAGGTGACATCTGCTGACAAAATAATATCATATGAAAAACACTAAGAATGGATGGAAGGTAACAGAGGAATGGATAGAATATGACAATACAGATCTAACTTTATGTCAAGTACAAAAAGTTCATATCTGATGTTGTCTATCTGTCCATTCCTCTATATATGGGGGGGCAGTCCCTGGCTACTTGAACACTTGAGGGCCTCCAGGAAGGATATTGCTGTGTACAGCTGAGCCAAAATAAGCCCTGGCTCTAAAATAAATGTCCAATTTATAAGGAGAAATGAATGTGTACTTTTGATAAAAGTAGCTGCAGCACAAATATCATTGATAGGGACACTGGAGAAAAAGAGCTGGATGAGGCCACTGATCTACCGGAATGGCCTTTGGATTTTGAAGCCAAAGATAAAACTTTTTGTTGATATGTATAAAAGAAATACACTGAATCAACCATCTAAACAAGAAGTCTTTGATATGGCCTATCCTAATTTAGTCTTGGCAAAATAAATGAATAGTTGCTCAGATTTCTTGAAAAAGGCAGTTCGATGCAAATAGGAACGCAATTGCTGGTGAACATTCAGCAAGTGCAAAGTGTATTCACCCTTGTTGGAGAAATTCGAAATGAATACTGGCAAATTTATGGCCTGATTGATGGAGGAACAGTGCCACCTTCGGGAAGACAGATTAGTTCACAAACAGACTCTGTCTTTATGAAAAATCAAATATGGAGGTTTTGAATAAAGTGCTTGAAGTGCAGAAATCCTTTCTGAGGTAATGGCTAGCAAAAGTAAGGTCTTCTATAACACGTACTTCAAATCAACTCTAGCAGCAGGTTTAAATGGGGGGTTTGTCAAAGACTGTAAGGCAAATGTAATATCCCAAAGTGGAACTGGATCTCTGAGAGGAAAATGTAACAGGGAAGTACCTCAAAGAAAGGCTTTAAATAATCTGAGAGAAGCTATGGGGGTGTGTCCTTCTCCTACATGAAAAGCAAAAATCGCTGCCAGTTGTACTTTGATAAGGAAATAGCTTGGTCCCCCTGAAAAAGATGAGCCAGGACATCCAAAATTGTAAAAAGGGAAGCTAAAAAGGGGGGTCAAGAGCTTTTTCTGCTGCCTAAATAGAAAATATTTTCCATCCGCTTTTATGCATCTTCCTAGTAGAAAGCTTCTGAGAGGAAGACAAAATGTGAACAATGGAAAGGGAAATCTGTACCGTTGAACCAACACTGGAATTGGAGAAACCATGAAGTCAGTTTGTGTATGTCAAGATGAGGCTCTTCAGACGAGTGAGTTATCAGATTTGGGTCAGAGCCTAATTCTCAAGGCAGGTGAATTAAATGAAGCCAAAGGTAGGGAAACCATGCTTGTCAAGGCCAATGAGGGGCTAGGAGGATGACAGAAACCTTCAGCACCATGGCTCTCTGCAGCAATTTCATGATGACTGAAAAAGGTAGAAAATTGTATAGAAGTCCCGGGGACCAACAGTGCATCAGAGCCTCCCTGGGTGACTCCTGCTAGCAGGGGAATAGAGCAAAGAACTTGCTGCATTTCATGTTCATTGGAGACAGAGATACTGCATCAAGGACGCCTCCAATGGCTGAAAATTTGGTCTGCTACAAGGGGATTAAGTAACTACTCATGAGGGAGCAGAATGAATTTCCTCAGGCTGTCCACTAAAATGTTAGATTTCCCCGGGATGTGCATTGCAGCCAGAAAACATGAAGATATCACCCACTGCCATACTCTCATGGCCTCTCAACACAAGAGGTAAGATCTGGTTCCTCCCTGCTTGTTGATATACCAGTCAACAGCCATGTTATCCATCTGAATAGAAATTACATCCAAAGGAAGAATGTCCTGAAAGGCCTGCAATGTTAGAAGGACCACTCATCTCCAGTTTACGGATGTGTAGACCAGCCTCTAGAGAAGTCCACATGTTCTGGACTTTATTTGCCCCCACCCTGATAGGGAAGCATCCATAGTCAAGAGACCTGTGGGACAGGAAGAATAAAGGGGTGACTCTCGAAGAATAGGGGTTAAGTCAACCACCAACAAATATGCTGTCTGCAGATGTTTGAGAATGATCTGATGTGCATTGATTAGACCTGTTCAGTACAATGGTCCATCAGGCATCAATGAATTACTCTCATGTAAAACCTAGCTCAACAGACTAGAGTAATGCAGGCAGCCACAGAACCTAGAAGGCTGAGAACTTACTTGGCCAGTGATTCTTTTCGTGAAAGAACTTGCTGCGCCTGAGAATGTAGGGGCAAAATGCGTGACTGGGGAAGCTTCACAGCAAGTGTTGTTGTGTCTATATGGGCTCCAATAAATTCCAGAGACTAGGTCACCTAAAGCTGAACTTCTTCAGATCTATAAACAGGTGGAACAAACAATCCCTGGCAAGTAGGAGTAGGTCCCTGGATGGGGCGGTTATGTGCCAGTCATCTAGATAAGAAAACACTCAATTTCTGCAGTTATAGGTGAGCTGCTACTACTGCTATATACTTGATGAACACCCGGGAGACTGTGATGAGACCAAAGGACAGAGCTCTGAAATGGTAATGACTGTCACCCTGCCAGAAGTGAAGATACTTCCTGGACTGCTTGTTCACTTTGATATGGTAGCACGTATTCTGAAGATCTATAGAACATATCCAGTCATTCTTCTTCAGTAGAGGAAGCAGTGACTGAACCGTTATCTGGAATTTGGTTCAATGTTCAGTTGACTTAGGTCTCCTCTTTTCTTTGCTGCCAAAAAAAAAAAATCTTGTGTGTTCTAGATCCTCTTTGGTCTAGAAGGACCTCTTGGATGACTTGATTTTTTTTTAAGCTTATCTATTTCTAAAGGTGCAAATTCACTTTCTGAGGGTGGGACATTGGGAATTTTCTTTTGAAGTGGGGGAGGAGAGTGGAATGGGATGAGGTAGCCTCTGGTTATTATTCTCTGCACCCATTTGTCTTGAGTGATGGACATCCATATCATGGGAATGCAGAGACAAGTGCCCCCCTGACTTCCTCCAGACAGTTAGGCAACCTTTCAGGAGCACTGGAAGAGCTTCTCAGAGAACGGACTCCGAAGCTCCGATTCTGAGGACCACCTCCATCTCTCAGGCAACATTCACTGTTTGAGTTTCCCCCTCTGCCATGGAGAGCTCTGGCTCCAGCAGTGTCCGAAAAAAATCCCTGAGATTTTCTGAACCACATTCGCTTTTCCGCCTTCTGGTTCCAGGAGGAAGTCCACTGGGAAGTAGAGAATTTGATTCCCTACAGCAGACAGATATTCACCTTCCTGTTCACTCCTGGAGATAGTTTCTTTAACCTTTGGACCAAACAGGGTTGATCCATTATAACGGATATTAATAAAGGACGTCAAAGTGCAAAACGAAATTGCAAAGCCGCATAAATTCATGCCTCCCAATTATAAAACCTGTGCCAGCTGCTCTAGATGCCTCTTCTGTGGCATTAAATAAGAGTTGCATAAAAGTATTGGAAAGGGATAGGAGGGTAGCCATCTGAGAATCAAGGATTTTCTTCTGATCCACAGATAAGGTCCCTGGGAGAAAAGTGGAGATTTCTTTAACCAAATCTCTCTGAAGGAGTGCAAAATGTGCCAAACAGTTAAGTGCTCTCATTGACAAGGTAGATAAGGTATAAACATGCTTCCCAAACCTGTCCAAGGCTTGAGATTCCCTATTTGGTGGATGGACACAGACCCTCCCCTCTGCAAGTTCCTTTTTGGAGACCACTGCCACCACCACACAATTCACTGCCAGGCCCTTGCTCCAATGTGGATGATCCTTGTCCGTCTGCCTGGGGATAGACTCAAATGTATCATGCTCCTTCTACATCTGGGATGAGACAAGTCTACCATCTCATCTGCAGGAGGCATGACCCAAGCAGTAAATGGACCAGAACCAAAAGCCTCAATAAAGACCAATTCCTCTGACGATATCTGGGAAGATCAACCACCTTTCTAAATAGTTCAAGGATCTCTCCAAATGAGATGGGTGGCTCTGGGGGAACCTTCTCTTTCCTTGAAATCAGTATCAGTGGTCTGGAGAGTCAAAGTGCCACCTTTTACACTTGAGCTTCCTTGCTCCCTCACCCATGGATTGTTCAGGAGAGGACTCAGAAACATACAGTCTCAATAGGCAGACTGGGTTAAAGGTTCATGGTAACTGGCTGCCCCTATGGGACTACATGACCAGGATACAGAGCCTGACAAATCCTATGGGGGAGGGTTGGATCCAAACTAATGGGTTATCTGGCTCCCGGTAGCCCTCGGTCGGACAGGATACCAAAGGTAAGTAAAAATGACATCGGTTGTAAAGGACGTCAGGGCGTCCGATGTCACGTCCTCAGTCTTTCTTGCCATAACAGTCAGCAGCCCCCAGAAAAATAAGGCTTAAACCAAAAACAAATTTGGCAAATAACAAATTCAGCCTGTACCTCAGGAAAAGAGAATAGGAAAAGACCAAAAAAGGGGGAAGGAGGAGGGAAACCAGGACTGCAACAGTGAATACACTCGAACATCTACATTTATGGTAAGTGTACACAACTGTACTATGTTCATCGTGTTTCACTGTTGCAGTCCTAACTAATGGGTTGATCACCAAAGCCCAGAGAAAAAGGGGAGAGGAACCAACAGCATCAAGGGTTGGAGATAATGCCCCCTGCAACACAGCAGTGGCAAACCCTGCCCTGGCTCTGGAAAACAGAGGCAAATTATAATGTTCTGTGAAAGTATGAACAGAAGATCATGTGGCAGCCTGCTAAATGTCTTTAGTAGGGACACCCCTTAGAAAGGCTGCAGTAGTTGAGTGGGTCCTAACCCTTTGAGGAGTAGCTTTGCCATGAAAAGAATAACAAAAAGAAATGCAATGTGCAATCCATTTAGAAATGCTTTGCTTAGAAATAGTCATGCCCTGGGCTCCAGGGCCAAAACTGACCAACAACTGTGCTGTTTTCCAAAGGTCTTCAGTCCTGTCCAGGTAAAACCTGAGCTGTCTGTGCACATCAAGAGAATGTAGGATCCTTTCACGTTTATTTTGAGGATTAGGAAAGAAGGTAGGAAGGTGTATGGACTGATTAAGAGTCAGACTAGAAACCACCTTAGAAATAAAGGAGGGATTAGTTCTCAGAGAGACTCTATCTGCATGGAAAATAAGAAAAGGCTCCACTGCCATCAAGGCTTGCAGCTCCAAAACCCTCCTTGCTGAAGTTATAGCCAAGAGGAATGCAGTCTTCCAAGAGAGAAACTTTAAATCTGCAGAGGCAGCTGGCTCAAAAGGAGGAAGAGCGTGTTTCTCTAGAACAAAATTAAGATCCCAGGCTGGAGTATGTGCTCTTCTGGGAGGTTTTAAGTTGCAAGCACCTCTGAGAAACATTTTCATCAGGGGATGAGAGAAAATGGGTTGTTCAAGAGAACAATGAGCAGAAATGGCTGAAGCATGGATCTTGATAGAGGAAAAAGAAAGACCACCCTGAAGCAAATCAGCCAGGTATTCCAGGATCAGAGGAAGTGTAGGCTGAGAAGCAGATTCCCCTCTAGCCTGCATCCACTAAGAGAACCTTTCCCATTTGCCAGTGTAGGACTTCCTAGTGCTAGGCCTCCTGGCCTCCCTCAGCACGTCAACCACCTGTTGGGAAAGGGAGGAAGAAAGGGAAGGAGTCATACAATGAGCCATGCTGCCAAATGGAGAGACTGAAGATGAGAATGTAGAATGTTTCCCCTTTCCTGAACCAAAAGATCTGGCTTCAGTGGAAGATGCCAAGGAGGAAAATGGGAGAGACTGCGAAGCAGCAGATACCAATGCTGCCTGGGCCAGTCCGGAGCTATGAGAATAGTCCTGGGTTGTTCATCCCTGATCTTCACTAATACTCTGGGAAGAGGAGGGAAGGCGTACACTGATAGCAACGTCCAAGGGAAGGACAGAGCATCCACTTTCCATGCTCTGCTGTGAAGCTGTCTGGTGCAAAAGAGAGGTAGAACATGGTTGTCTGGGGAGGAGAAAAGATTCACCTGAGGCATGCCCCAACATTAAATGATGCTGTAAAAGACTGCTCTGTTCAGCTGCCACTCATGAGGATACAGGGTTTGCCTGCTCAACTGGTCTGCCAAAACACTGAGCCTTCCTGGAAGAAACTGAGCTAGGAGATGCAGGTCCAGGGATGCTGCCATGGACCAAAGATTCATGCTTTGTCTGCACAGGGGGTAAGAGTGTGTCCCTTCCTGCTTGTTGATGTACCACATGACTGCGGTGTTGTCTGTTCTGACAAGTAAAGTCCCTGGAGAAAGAAGATGCTTGAAAGCTAGTAAGGCCTGCTGAACTGCCATTAACTCTTTTAGATTTATGTGCAGGTGCATCTGCTGGGCATTCCAATGTCCCTGTATGCATCTGCCATCCAGGTGTGCTCCCCAGGCGTAGTCCGATGCATCTGTAGTCAGAACTTGAGTGGCAGGAGGTCTTCGAAAAGGCATGCCTTTGTTTTGTAGACAGGCTGTTGCCCACCACAGAAACTCCATCTGCAGAGATGGAAGCAGAGGAATCATCATAACCAGGTCCTCTGTGTGTAGTTCTTGAGACACCATTGCAATTTCCTCATATGCAGTCTTGCATATGGAATTATGAGACTACAAGATGCCATGAATCCCAGAGCTTGCAGGTATTTCCTTGCAGGGAGCTGGGACAGGCTTGCCAAGTCCTTGAAGTAAACTGAAAGAGTTCTCTGCTTCTCCTTGGAGATATATCATCTGGATGGCTGTGTTCAGACTCACTCCCAGAAATGTTATCTCCTTGGATGGTACCATTTTTGATTTTTCCTCGTTGAGAGTGTAACCCAGGGAAGAGAGGAGAGTCTTTACGAATTCCAGATCCTTTAATAGCTGTTCCTGAGAACTTGCTTATATCAGTTAGTCGTCCAAGTATGGGTAAATCTGAATTTTCTTCTGCATGCAAAAAGCAATGACTGGGGCCAGGCAGTCTGTGAAGACTCTGGGATCAGTAGATAAGCCAAAGGGCCACGCAGAGAATTGATAATGTTGCTTTCCCACTCTGAAACAAAGATACTGCCTGCAACTTTCCCTAATAGGGATGAGTAGATAAGCCTCCGAGATCCAAGGTTACCAGCCAGGAATCCTTTTCTAGCAGTGGTAGCAACTGATGCAGAGTGAGCATTTTGAACTTTGGAATTACTAGAAAAGAGTTCAGAATGGAAAGATCTAGGATAGGACGCCAGGTGCCTTCTTTTTCTTGGAACTAGGAAAAGCCTGGAATAAAAAACCTGGCCTACCTGCTGAGCAGGAACTGATTCTATTGCTCCCACATGAGACAAAGACAAAATTTGTTTTCTACTTCTGCCCTTTGGTTTGGAGAAACGTCCGGGAATCCCTTGGGAGCTGGAAAGGTGTGGAAAGAAAACTTGTGCCCTAGGGACACAGTTCTGAGCACCCATTTGTCATCTGTGATAGTGGCCCAGACATCTGCAAAAAGGGCTAACCTTCCCCCTAAAGGACTCTCCAGGCAAGCAAGAACAGGCAGAAGTTGTAAAAAGTCATTGAGTGTGTTTTGACTGAGATGCAGGCATGGAACTTCCCCCCTTAGAAGTGGAAGCCTGCCAATGCCTAGACCTTTGAGGGGTAGCTGCCTGCCCCCTAGAAGATTTGTAACCTCGAGTCCTGGAACTGTCTGCTGGTATCAGGAAAGGTCCAACTCTTGGAAGGGTAATTCCTGCTAAAGCGAGGGGGTTGCACTTCCAGAAAATCCTTAACCGTTTGCATGGACTTGGCCTTATCCTTCATCTTCTTAAGTACCTCCTCTGCTTTGCTGCCAAAAAGACTGTCTTTATGCAAAGGTACATCCAAAAGCTTAGCCTTGACAGGTTCTGGAAGAGGCTGTTCTCTGAGCCAAGCATGCCTTCTAATAACAGATCCAGTAGCCGTAGCCCTGCTGGAGGCTTCAAGGATGTCAAAACCACAATGCAAATAATGCTTATTGACCAGACTGGTGGAATTCAGTAAATCCTGCATGTCTTTACTCTCTGCCAAAAGAGGTAAACTTGCTATCCTAGACTTAATAGCCTCCAAGGTGTGCTGCTGGTACTTCAGCATATGAAAAAGACAATTGGTAGCCCTAATGGCTAGGGTGGCAGAGGTATAAACTTTCTTGCCCCACCTATCTAAGTTCCTAGATTCCCGGTCAGAGGGAACAGGATTCCTTGTAACAGTGGCCTTAACTCCTTTAGAGCCATGAGAAATAACCTCTGGATCTGCCAACGGGTTCCTGAAAAGAAACAGATGAGAATCAGGGACTCTGTAGTACCAGTTAGGTTTCCTGGGAGCAGGAGGAACCGAATTTGGAGTCAAGGAATTTTCCAGAAAAACATCATCAACCACTTCCAACACAGGGGGACTAGCAAGAGGCTTATGCTGAGGTAAATCCAGAAACTCCCTAATCAGTTTCTTAGATTGTGGATAATCCTGACTTTCCCAATTAAAATGTTCCCTGAGGGTATTTAAAGTATCACCAAAAGAGAAATCCTCTGGAGGAGAGGCTGAAGGAATGGACTCCTCTGCATCTGAATCCTCAAAAGAAGAAAAAGCCTAAGAAAATTCCTCTTCATCAGCAGAAACAATCAGAACCTGAACAGAACAAAACCATAAGAGAAACATCCCTACTCCTTTTAGGAGGAGGAGACTGAGAACCCGTAATAACGGTCAACAAATCATTAGCCATTTTAACCATTTGGGATTGAGGAGAACGAGAAGAAACTGGAGCCTGCCTTTTCACAGGCTTATGAATGGAAGATTTACCTGCAAGCCTGAAGGACTCGGGAGGCCTGGCAACCACCGAAGGAAGAAGTTTGCTGACAGAACGCAAAACGGAGGCCTCGGACACTGGAGTCAGCTTAGCGGTTCCGGCTCCAGCAGAAGAGGCGACCATTAACAGGTTGGAAGGCAAAATGGAGGCCGAAGGCCCAAGGGACTCAAACTCAATCAAGGCCTGCGGTTGTACACCTGCGGACTGCAGGGACTGCAAAGGTGTCTCACTAGCTACCGCCTGACTGACGACCAACTTAACATCATCCGAGGGCTTAGCTTTCTGAGACCTGTCGCGGTCCTTATCCTTACGTTTCTTTGGAATATCCGAAGCCTGAAGACCGGTGGACGCCATATCAACGAACTTAGGCCAAACTCCAAAATGCCTAGCCAAAATCTTAGCCGATGACAGATAGTACACGGATTAAAGAAGGCACAGAGATCACAATTGGGAACGCCGTGGTCAAGGCTTAAACAAATAATGCAATAGGAATGAAAATCTCGATGGGGAATCTGCTTTCCACAGGTAAGGCAATTATTAACTTTTTCTGACATTCGTTAAGGCAAGAAAAGAGGATCCCCAACGGGGTTACTTAGCTGTAGTAGACTTCAACTCTTGTAGTCGGAAACCAACAAAGATAAACTGCCGACCGGCACTTGTGCATGAAAAGGTTCTGCTTCGGGCTCCGCGGCAAGGAAGAATGAGGAAGTGACGTCGGCTGCCTCCTTTTGTATCGGACACCCTGACGTCCTTTACAACCGATGGTAACCAATGTAATTTTTACTTACCTTTGGTATTCTGGCCAACCGAGGTCTACCAGGAGCCAGATAACCCATTAGTTAGGAATGCAACAGTGAAACACGATGAACATCTGTCAAGCACAGAGTCTCCTAGAGGAAGGAATGTATCAGAAGACCTCTGATCTGAACTTAACCTCAGAGTTGACACAGGCATTACAGCTCCAGGAGTCAGAGTCAAACTCGATAGAGAATTGACCACAGTCTATGACACATGGAGCCTTGGCTCCAAGATAGACCATCACAGGGCTAAAGTAGGATCCAGCGACTGTGTTCTAGGAAGAAATCTCTACTGGATCTAATAGTGGTCGAAGTTGTCAGTACCGTCAACTGGATCTGAATCCATAAGCAGCACCACATTATTCTGTCCACATCTACTTTGGTGAGATTCCTAGAAGATCTTACTGACCTTGAAGATGCTGAAGAAGGGGGCCTGGAATGGTGGACCCATTCCTGAAGATGTGACACCTAAGTCTTGGAGTCACCGGTTTGGGGAAGAACTGAGGAGGAGTTAATTACTGGACCTACCACTATTGGATCAGAGGGTTTAGCCCCTTTTGGAGCGAGTACGGAGGCTCATACTGGATACAGATAATGTCCTCTTGAAGACTTCCTCTGTTTCTCCAGCAACTAAGCAGAAAGAAAAATAAAAACAGCAGAAGGGAAAAAAGGCCCTACTCTTACAGAAAAGGGTAAAGAAGGAGAAGAAACCTTGCAATTCAATGTAGGTGGAATCAGACCACGGAGGATAAGTTTGTTTTTCCTCTTCACCAAAGCTCCTGTCCCAAAGGCCTCACAAACAGCACATGATATGTTGAGGTGTGCCAGACCCAGGCAATACACACACTTGTTGTATGCATCTGAATTAGTCAAATTGTGTGCACAACCAACACATTTTTTGAAACATGAAGGTTTCTAAGACCAAATGAAAAAAAATGTGCCTTTTCTTATAACTAGAAAAAAAATGGACAAGGTTAAGTCCTAATATTGACAACAACCATCACAAAAGAGAAAGCACTATAGTACTTAACTGCTAAAATTTAACCAGAAAGTCCAGAAAAACAAATCAGTACTCACTATACACTAACAGTATTTGGACACTATAAAGATATTACGAAAATATCAAAAAGGCTATACGTATAGAACATATATATATATACATACATACATATACACATACACACACGTGTATATATGTATGTGCGTGCGTGTATGTATGCATGCATATATAGGGGAAGAAGACAGAAGATAAGCTGAGAAGAAAGTGTGTGTGTGTATATATATATATATATATATATATATATATATATATATATATATATATATATATATCTACACACCCACACACACACATACACATACACACATTATAAAATATACAGATAGACAGGCAAAGATAAAGATCTACTTCTATTTACAGAAATCCCACTTGAATAAAATGACAAGATGACGTTGCTGAAATTTTCTTTAAAGAACACCCAGATCACTGTAATTTAACCCTGGGAAACTAGCCACATGACTACCAATGCTTTAAAAAGAAAGCGAAGGAAATCAAATCCACCCAAGTGGGGGGCTCTGCCCCACACTCCCCCATGTGGAGGGCTGCACTCCCACACTCCCTAACTATATACACCAACTCTGAGGTCATACTATAGTGGAGAAAAGGGCAAATTTCACCATGCTGGTCAAGTGGTTAATTTCCAGGAGTTAAATTACAGTGATCCTAGTGTACGTTAAACTAAATTTTCGGCAACGCTGTGTCATTGTTTTGTAGTTAGATTAAGTGGGAATTCGGGAAACAGAAGCAGACCCACAGAAATATATAGATATCTCTATATAAAACTCTAGTCATCTATATATCAAAGATAAGAAGGCAATCTTATTTGAAAACAAATCAGACGATAAAGTCAAAACCTGGAGCACCAGAAAACCTGCCAGCTGCTTAAGAGTGGCAAACAAGATCTGGGGTAGCTCCTGTGGCACAGGAGAATTATAGGTAGGGGAAGGGTTTGATCACCAGATCCAAAGCTTTGAAGCGGCTGATCCGTTGTCAGATCAGAGATCCATATGTAGAGGAATGGACAGAAAGACAACATCAGATCCAGGTTTTACCACCACTGATGTGCAATGATCATGGGGTTATAGAGGTTAGTTTGTTGGTAGACAATTCTGCCAAACTGAAATCTAAATCAATGCATACAATATACAGATTATATGGGAGCCAAACAGTCACTATGTAAAACTAATTTAACTGCTGCATTTATTGGAAAAACTGCAGATGGAATGTTGAGAGTTTTGAGAGACAAATAATTTGAGTGCAAAAATAAATAAATAAATAATTATCAAGATCTAGGGATACAATGTCAAGAGGATATATTTCCAAATGAGCAAGATACCTGATTATTCAGGGAAGAGACAAAAAATTTAGGAAGTGCAAAAGAGGTTGAACTACAACCTTGATAACGGAAACAAGCTGGACAAAAAATTAAGCATAGTGTGAGACAAGATCAAGAAAAATTGAAAATATTTATAAAGACCGAGCATAATAGGAAACCATTTTATATATACATAAAATGTGGAAGGTGCAAACATATACAAAATGATAAACCGTGTAGATTCTAAAACTTTTCAGACACAATAAAAAAAAAGGAATGTCATTTGGCTTTTCCCAGTTAGGGGTCGCCACAGTGGATCACCGGTCCACTATTGATTGGCAGTGGTGTTTTTATGGTGTCGAGTTGCCAGCCCAGAGCCCAACCTTCACAGAAGGCGCGCACACACACACACACACACACACACACACACACACACACACACACACACACACACACACACACACACCTACCTGCATGTCTTTAAAGCTGACTTGACTGCAGGGAGGGCATGCAGACACTACACAGAAGGCGCTTTAGCCGAGAATCGAACCAAAGAACTCTTGCTGTGAGGTGACCATGTTAACCGTTGCATCACCGTGGCCAGATTATAAATACATTTACAAAATCTTATGCAAAACAGTTTGGCTCCAAAAATGGGTGATAAGTTGTCCTAGTGACATCCAGGTAACCTCAGATACTGGAAACAAATTAGATTATACTGAAAAAGAACCATGTAAACTGGATCCAAACAAAGCACAGTGAGGAGATGGAATTAATAATGACATGAGAACACTTCAGCAAGAGCTTACAGAACCATTACATCTATTATTTACTAGGTCATACACATATGGGGAGATTCCTCAAGTTTGGAGAGACAGGCTTATTAAACCTGTCTTTAACAGAAAAGGGAACAGGACAAACCCAGAGTCATATAGACCCTTAGGTCTACTTTCATGTTGTGGAAAAATATCAGAGAAGGAGAAGTTACTCTCAGAATTGGATAGGTTGGGATTAGCATGCATATGTTGAAAATAGATCTATTACCACCTGTAGCATGATGTCCTATAACTGCTATGAATGAAAAATTGTGCTGTGATGTAATTTATATATATTTAACTTCAGCATTTGAGATGCACAAAACAGTGATCATTAAATTAGAAGAACTTGGTACCAATGTTCTCTTGATAAGATGGACAGCTGGCTTGCAAATACAGAACATGGTAAGTATCATACAGCAACTGAACAGGTGAAATTATTGGTTACAGTCAGGGTGTCCCACAGGGCTCTGTCCAAGGCCCTTACTTGTTTAGATTGTATTTTTCATCTGAGGTGTTCTATAGTCTATATGCAGACGAGCTAAAATTGGGTAAACTGATTACATGAGTTACAGATAAGGCAGGTCTGCAAAAGAACTTGCCTAAATTGACCATTTGGGCACAGGAGAATACTATGCTGATAAATGCATTAAAAAAGCATATGAGATTTGGGAGACATTGACTGAAAGGTGAATATTTAATACAGCACCCAGTGATTGAAACTCTGGAATCATTTAAGAACATGGGTACATGGGTAGATCCAGTTTTGCGTTTTTCTAATCATATCAACCAATTGGTTAATGATAGTTATAGAACTCTAGGTTGCAAAAAAAGTCCAGGAAATCAGAAATGATGAAGTCACTGTTTGTTAGTTACATTAGGCCCAAACCTGAGTATGGAATAACAATATGGAAAACTTATAAGAAAACAAACATGAGTAAACTGGAAAAGGGAACAGTGAAAATATACCAAGGGCATCCATGGACATGAAAAATTAAGTTATTATGAAAGACTAAAATATCTGAACTTGTACAGCGTTTCTTACAGATATTTAAGAGGAGATCTAATTCAGTATATCGGACATTTAGAGACAACTACCTCTGAATGTTTGGGGTTATCAAAAATTAGAAGAAAATCATCAGACAACCTATGCAGAAGATTCTATAGCAACGAGAAGGGTACTAATTGGTTCTCTGAGAGCAGCTGATGCATGGAAAAGACTAACAAGTTACATTAAAGCAAGTACTAGTTTAGATATTTTAAGAACAGCCTAGACACTTATGGGAACAACTGTTTTAGTATATTGGAAGGCTAGAAGGGCATTAATGCATGTGCTTGAAATATATGTATGATTAAACGAATTAATATTCTACATTTATAGACACAGGCATTTGGAGATACTTGGGCATATGATTTAATAAAAATGCATACCGTACATGAACATTTACTACAGAATTCTTCCAACATGACTCAGTTATAACAAAATACATTTAGACAGACATACACCTACTACCAAGATGGACACACCTGGGTAAAAATCTCATGATGATGTCTCCATCTCCAGTGGCTGCTGCTCCTCCTGCCGTGCTGTCGGCATAGGCTCCAGCTCCTACTATAGGAGAATCACCTACACGTCTGCAAGAAAGGATAAAAGTACTCAAGCACTTACCTTACCTATTAAAGTAAACCACATGTTGTCATGGCACCACATCTACTTTTTTCAATATACAGTTAACAGTTTGTAGTCCAAATTGCTAATTTTCCTAATCATATTTATATACTACATAACATGAAATTTTAAGGTCCTCAAAACTTTTTATTAATTGAAAAAAATAATTAAGTGTAGTAGGCACATATTTGCATTTCATTCATAGAAAGGTGTGTATCTTGCCTCACAATGTATGACAAGATTCAAAATCACTGCACACAAAGGTAACAGTTAAGCAAGACATAGGAGCATCTAACAACTTCTTGGCTGCATTTACATACAATCATCATAGTTACAGACTTATGCAAAATTTACACATCTGCTTTATAGTTTAGTGGCAGTTAAAACTGGTCTACTGGATCAGTCAAGCTTCTCAATTGATCAATACACAAAGGTGTGATATGCCACAACACAACATCCACAAAAAAGTCTACACAGACTAGTTTCATGGCAGAAAGTCAACTTCACTTCAAGGAAACACTCTCACACATTCTGCATTTATACTTAAGCAAACTGCAGTGCATTTTAGACATCTTAAAACTACATAGACAAAGAAACAGAAGTGCAAGGACAACAAATAATTATGCTTCTCAAATATATTGTTCCAAGGGTGTGACTGACATACAGGATGAAAGTCTTGCAGATATTACATATCAAGGCTTGGCTATCCAAGCTTACATTCGGGGTTCCATTCAATCATTTGACATACTTCAATCTGATTTTCTATTACTGCAAAAAACAGTTAACTGCATACAAAATAGTACAAACACAAAAAAATATAAAAAATGGCATTCTTCAAAAATTAACATGGTTAAATATTTTAACTAGACATATAAAGATGTAACACTGAAAGTAGAATAAATAAAACATTAACATTATTTGCGATGTTGCTTGTGGGTCCAAAAGGCAGTATTAATTATCAAATGAATAATAATGCAAGTAAACTGGTAACGGAGAAAATGAGAAACCATTATTCTTCAGAAAGCTCAAACATACCCAAACAAAAGAGACCGCCGAGGCAAAAACATACGAGCACTCCACAGCCCACCACACCACACATAGTCCACAAACCTGTATCTCAGCCACTAAGGCCTAACCACAAACCCAACATACTAGTCATAGGAGACTCCATTGTGAAACACACAGATGTGCCCCTCACCAGGCTGGATAAGAAGAAAGTCACTGTTAGTTGTTTGTCAGGTGCCAGACTCCGTCAAATCACACACGCAGTTAAGCCTCTCAATAACCGGTACTGCTATGACTCTGTAATAGTCCATTTGGTATGAATGAGTTGAGACGTACCTCCCTAGACTACATGAAGAGTGATATGATCAAGCTCACTGAATGTGTCCTAGGTAGGTATGTCCCTAGCCTTAAGCAGCACTCTGCCGTCACCCAAAATGATGCCTCAATACAAACAGAAAATGACTGACTTTAACAACTGGCTTAGTTTCTGATGTCATTCCAAGGGGATCCCGTACCTGACAGCCTGGGAAGACATGATCGACAGACCACAATGCTTTGCCAGAGATGGCCTGCATCTGTCTCCCTTGGGATTCAGGCTTCTGGCAAAGGCTCTTGCCTCCCCCATAGTGCCTTTTTTAGGCAATGCATTGAGGTTAACTGCCAACATGAAAATTTCATCAAAATGCAAATTAAAGATCATGCTGCTAAACTGCACTCACTGCAAACATTCTTAACCCTGGAAGATACTGACATTTGTGCAGTCACAGAAACCTGGTTCAGAGCTACATAGAGCACCCCAGCCATACAAGGTTTTTCATCCCATAATACATTCAGACCTTAAACCATGGGCAGCAAAGCAAAAAGAGGTTCAATTTCAATATATAATAAAGACATACACACCTCCACGCTGGTCAAACAGTATGACACACAGGAGACACTCCAGGTGTAGTTAACCATTAACAAGCCCACTATTCAAATCATAGCTAGCTACAGGCCCCCAACTTTGACTCAAGATGCCCACTCCACCTATCTGGACCTCTTGGGATCTATCAAGAGTCAACCCTCTACTCTGATCCTGGGTGACTAACTATCCAACCACAGAATGGAACAACTACTCAAGCCAAAACACAAAATGTCCAGAGATTCCTTGATTTCATCAATGCAAATGCCTTGGACCATCTGGTCAACACTCCCACAACAGGTGATAATATCTGGGACTTTGTATTAACCAACATGAGTAACCACTGGAGCATCCCTACAGTGCCATCCTCCCTGATAAGATCCAACCACAAAGTGGTCACTTTTGAATTCACCATCTCCCCCAACCTTCCCCCCACTTCCTACGGTCAAACATAAAAACTTCTCCAAAGTCAATTACAACCTCCTGAGGGAAGGGATGCACAGTTTCACAGCCCCCTCCCCTTCCATAGGAACTGGCAGAAATGTCCAAATCTACACCAAAGTACTATACGAGAATTTATATAGTTGTATGGCATCAGGAATACCCGGCAAGACAAAATCCTCCTCCTCAAGGAAGAGTAAACGTGTCTGGTGAACACCTGCAATAAATAAACTCTAAAATAAAAAGGAACAAATTGCTGTCCAGGACCAAGAAGGAGCAGGTGCCTAATTGGAAGCAATCTCTCCTTATCCTGAACAAGCAAATAATAAGCCCACTAGTGAAAGCCTCCAAAGCAAACTTCGAGTCCAAACTGTCCACATCTATTAAAGACAATCATAAGGCCCTCTACACATGTCCACAATCTCAAAAGAAGCACTCAACTGCTCAGAACTGGAGGTCAAGGACACTACATACACAAATGCAGTAGATCTAGCCAACCTGCTGGCAGACAGATTCAGCGAAAACATCACCCCTCTGCCCCCCCCCCCCCCCATCAGTAAATCAGGACATCTCCAGCCACCTGCTCTCCTTCCCTTATCTCTAGGGAGCAAGTCATCACTGCCATCTCAAAGGCAAAAAATACAGCCTCCATGGGACCGGATAACATCCCGGGCTGCATCCTACATGAACTCAGGCAGGAACTTGCAACACCATTAGGCACCCCATTCAACCAAAGTCTGAGCACCGGCTTCATCCCAGCCTAGTGGAGGATAGTCACTGTCATCCCTTTGCACAAGGTGGAGCATCTGCTGATCCAGGAAAATACAGACCCGTCAGCCTAACTAGTCTGATCTGCAAGGCCATGGAAAGGATTATCACAGACCTCACTAATGAGGATACTGGCAACCTCCAAACAGTCAATTCCACACAGTTTGGTTTCATCAAGGGGAGGTCATGCCTGTTAAATTTGGTTGACTTCTTTGAGACAGTCACCAAAGCCATGGACAAGGGGCAGATGGTGCACACTGTTTCCCTTGACCTAGCTAAAGCCTTCGATAATATTTCCCACTCGGGTTTAATACCACTCTCTCAACTAGGCATCAATCTGTATGTTACTAGATGGGTAGCAAACTGGCTCACTGATAGAACCTGCCTAGTCAAAATAGGGGAAGCCACCACAAGCAGTACACCTGTAAAGAACAGTATACCCCAGGAACTGGTCTTGGGGCCTCTGTTGTTTGGGATACACTTTTCTGAGGTGCAGGCAAAAATCAGTGGGCTATGGCTGACCAAGTTTGCAGAGGACTGCAAGCTGGGTGTTGTCATCAGTTCCCCTAGTGAAGTGGACATCCTCCAAGACAGTCTCACCCAAACAAATGACTGGTGCCAGAAACATGACCTCAAACTGAATTCCAAAAAATGCATCACCATCCCCTTTGGGGAAGAGTGACATCCCCATAAATTATCACATTAATAACAAGGTCCTAAGCATGCAATCAGTTGTGAGGGACTTGAGCACCCAGGTTGATAGCAAACTGATTTTTGACCACCATATTGCCTCCGTTGTATGGAACGTTTTCTAAATGGCCCACCTCATTAGGAAATGTACCTCATTCAGGGACAAGGAGGTCATAACATCCCTGTATTCTTCCCTTATAAGACCCCATTATTGAGTACAATGCTCCTTTTGGCATGTACCTCACAAAGCACATGTAGCAGCTGGAGAGCTCACAGAGGTTCCTCAACAGGAGGATCCACAACATAGGACTCAGAAGTAGCTTCTAGAATATGACCCTTTCCAAAAAGCCACTGATGAAGCCAAGGCCTTGTAGAGTGGGCCTTGACCTTGTCTGGAATACTTTTGTTATAATGAGTATAACAAAAGGTAAGGACCTTAAACAACCATTTGAAAATACAACTGTTTTGACAAAGACTGCCCCTTTTTACCTTCACAAGAAATGAACAATTTATCCAAAAATCTGAAAGATTTAGTTCTATCAAGATAGTGCTGGAGTTGTCTGTGGATGTCCAAGGCATGACGGATCCTTTCTCCCTCAGTTTTAGGTTCAGGAAAGAGAATGGGGAAATGGATAATTTGGCTTAAAGTAAACTTGGATACCAATAATTGGTACAAATCAAGCAAGTGATAGCTTCTTTAACACAAAATTAAGATCCCAAGGAAGGGCCACCATTTTTCTTTGAGGCCTCTTATGAAATATCTTTCAAGAACATTTTGACACGATACTGCACTGAAAGACAAGAAGGTCATAGGATAGTAACTCACAAAAATATTATAGAACCACAGAACAGCTAATCTTGAATGGTAATGGTTACGCTGTTGGCACCAACTAGGAAAACTTTTCCATTTACTAACATAAGACATTAGAGTAGCAGGCTTTCTTGCCAACATTAGTACTTCAGTAAACAGGTACCTAAAAGGAATTAAGACCTTAACATCCAGGAATTCAACTGAGGTGGACTGATGTTGGGGTGCATCAAATACCTGTTCTTGTGTGAGCAGATTCAGTCTTCCAAAAGAAAGGCGAGCCATGGTTGTCTGGGCCAGAAGGGAGTAACCACAATCATCTTGGGGGATTCCTTTTGAATCTGCAGGAGTACCCTGGATATTAGTGGAAATGGCTGAAAAGCATACAGGAACATTCTTTTCCAAAGAAACAAAAGGCATCTGTTTTTTTCAGGCCTTCTTGCATGGAGTGCTGGAACAGAATCTTGCCAGTTGATCATTCATAGAGGTGGCAAGGAGGTTTACTTGAACTACCTACAGATAGAGCAAATATTGCAAGACCTCCAATATAGTTTCCATTTGTGAGGGTCTGTCCTGGTCCAGCTCAGCTCATCTGTCACACAATTTTGCTTAGCCAGAAAGTAGGATGCCTGTACAGTAATATTGTGCTGTGAAGCTATATCCCCAAGTTAACATGGCTAGTCTGCAAAAGGGGTACAGCCTGGTTCCCCCTTGCTTGTTGATGCAGCACACGATTGTGATATCGTCTATAAACGCTTGAATACATCCCGTGGCCAAACGATGGCTCAGAGAGTTGAGTGCCTTGATCAGGGCATCTCTTTGATATTTATGTGTTTGCATCTGTCCGTGGTGTCCCACACCTTGCACTTTTATCCCTCCTGAAATTACTCCCCAAGCAAATTATAAAGTATCTGTGGTGACTGGTTTGGAGTAGATTGGGAGAAAGGGTGACTTGGATTTAAGGATTAGATTGGGAGAAAGGGTGACTTGGATTTAAGGATAACTGTTGTCTGCACCAAAAGATTTCTCTTCTGACAAATCCCAGCACTGGAATTTGAAAAGATAAAGGGTGATGCTGGTACTAGAGATTATAGATACCTCTGCATCTTTCTCAAATGGAGTCTTGCCAGGGATATCGTAAGAATAATTGATGCCAAGAGACCCCAAATCCTGAGGTATTCCCTTGCAACAACCAAATTGAGTGGAAAACAGACACAGATCCAGATAAAAATCTTTTTCCTGTGGAAGAAACACTCTTTGAACCAGTTGACATCCCAGGAACACAATCATGTGTAAAGGAATCAAGAAAGACTTTTGAATGTTCTCTTTGAATCCAATGTTGTGAAAGATCTCTCACCCAAGATATAGTGAAATCTGATACTTTGAAAAAGAATATGCAAAGATAAAATGTGGATACCCTGCAGACTGCAACGAGCTATAACTGGAGCTAGACACTGTGTGGTGGACAGTCTAAAGGGTATGGCAGAGAACTGATAACACGATTCAGACGCACAAAACCTTAAGAAACATCTGCAGTTTGGATGAACAGGGATGTGATGACAAGCATATTTTAAATTCAGTGTTGCTGAGAAACTTGAAAGAGGAAGAAGAGATAACAGGTTGTGAAAGGACATACTTTTTAATATGGACACTATCAAAAACAGTTTTAGGAAAGAGATCCAGAAATGGGCACCAAGTATTTTCTTTCTTTAGCACTAGGGATATCCTTGAATAAAAACCCTTCCCCATCTGGGGAGAAGGGAATGGTTCATTTACTCCTGGGAAGGCATGTGATGAAGAACTGCTGAAACAAATGAGTCTGATGTGGAGGATGAGGAATGAACCCCTGGAAAGGAGGAATTTTCTCCCACTGCTATCTGTAACCTCAATGAATGATTTTCAGAACCCATTTGTTTGAGACTACCTGTTGCCAAAGAGAAAAATGAAGATTCAAATTTTCTGGGGAAAAAAGGGGGCCAGCTTAGCAAGTGGGTTCAAAGACTCTTGAGTATTTATTCAAACTTGTTGGACTATCCTTTGGTATGGGAGGTTTGACACTTCTTTTTGGAACCCATTTGCAATTTCTTTTTAAACATCTATTTACTTGTATTTTGTTGAGACTATTTATTCTGTTTTTGCCACAACTGGACAAAGAGATAGAAACTCTATTGGAAAAGGAAGGCTGAAAAATCTTAAGAGATCATTGGATCAGCTTAAGCCTTTATCACACTTTGTTCACTTCAGCAGCAGACGGCCATGCACTAACTCTCTATCAAAGGGAGAATTTAAAATCTCCTTTTTAACATAATCTAGAAGGCTCTGAGAATGCATCAATGCAAGCCTACTCAAAACGTCACCACTGGTCATAAGTCTTGAAAAGGTGTACACACACACACACACACACACACACACACACACACACACACACACACACACACACACACACGTGAGTAGTGACCTGTGCAACAGAAGAAACTGAGTTATTCAAAGCAGATTTTTTCCTCACAAGAAGAAAAGTACAGTTGTGTACACTTACCATAAATGTAGATGTTTGAGTGTATTCACTGTTGCAGTTATCACATTTGGGTTATCTGCTTGCAGTAGCCCTCAGTCGGCCTGATTATCAAAGTCTTGGGTCCTGCATCAGTTGCGGTCTTGTCTTCCATGATGTCTGGTAGTCAGGGGTATAAAGCATGCAGCCAATGCCATTACATCAGTTTTTCTTGCCCCAGATGTCAGGTGCTCCCATAATGGGAAGCAATTATATACCAGGTTACACCTCCAAAAAAAGCAAACACACCTAAAAGCTTTAAGCATAGTAAGCAAGAATAGAGGTATAGTTAATAGAAGTCAGGGGGCTGGAGGGTAACCAGGACTGCAACAGTGAATACAGTCGAACATCTACATTTATGGTAAGTGTACACAACTGTACTATGTTCTTCGTGTTTCACTGTTGCAGTCATCACATTTGGGTAGATTCCCAAAGCTAAGGATGGGAGGAGGTAATTAGATAGCATTAGGACCAGCTATAAGGCCCTGCAAGACTGCAGTGGCAAAGCCAGCTCTGGATTTAGAAAAAACTGGCAAGTGGTAATGCTTGGTGAAGGTATGTACAGAACTCCAGGTAACAGCTTCTAGGATGTCCCTGGTAGGGACACCTCTGAGAAAGTCTGTAGAGGTAGATGCAGCCCTGGTTGAATGTGGTCTTATCCCATGTGGGGTAGGTTTTCCATGGTGCTTATAGCAGAAATTAATGCAATGGCTTACTCAATTACAAATGGTTTGCTTTGAAATGGCCTTCCCCTCTCCCCCTGCAGCAAATGCAACCAGCAGCTGTTCAGATTTCCTGAGAGGCTTAGTCCTGTCCAAGTAAAATCTAAGTTGTCTGTGCACGTCCAAGTAGTGCAGTATTCATTCCCCTTTGTTCTGTGGATTAAAAAAGAAGGCTGGCAAATGAATGGACTGATTAAGGGCCACACTGGATACCACCTTGGGCATGAAGGAGGGATTGGCTCCTGAGGGACACTCTGTCAGCATGAAAGATGATGAAAGACTTCACTGCCATGAGGGCCTGTAATTCAGACACCCTTCTTGCTGAAGTGATGGCTAGAAGGAAGGCTGTTTTCCAAAAAGGAATTTCAACTCTGCATTTGCAGCTGGCTCAAAGAGAGGTAGAGTGAGATTTTCCAATACAAAGGTAAGGTCCCAGGCTGGAGTAGGGGCTCTCCTGAGTGGTCTTAAGTTTTTGGCCCCTGTGAGGAATTGCTTCAGCAGCGAATGTGAGACGAAATTGCTTCAGCAGTGAATGAGAGAAGAGGGGTGGTTCTGTATTGTAATGAGCTGAAATCGCTGAGGCATGAATTTTGATGGAGGAAAAGGAAAGGCCCTTGTGAAGCATCTCAGTTAAGTATTGAAGAATATGGGGTAAATTGGGTGCAGCTGTGCCCATTCCTTGGGTTTGGCTCCAGGAACAGAATCTTTTCCATTTTTCAGCATAGGATTTTCTAGTACTAGGCCTCCTTGCCTCCAAAATGACATCCATCACTTACTTACTGAGGGATGGTAACGGAGAGATTAGGTAATTAGCCAGGTTGCCAGGTTCAGGGGTTGAAGCTGTGGGTGCAGAATCTGGCCGACAGCAGGGCAGGGGTCTGAGGCATGTGCCATGGTGCCAGCAGTGACACACTGCACAAGAAGGGGTACCAGTGTTGGTGTGGCCAGTCTGGTGCAATCAGTATTGTCCTTGGTTTGTCCTGTTTGATCTTTAGTAGTACCTTGGAGAGGAGAGGCAAAGGAGGAAAGGCATAAACCGATAGGTTTTTCCAGGTGAAGAACAGGGCATCCACTTTCCAAGCTTGCTTGTGGGGAGTCTTTGTGCAGAATTTGTCTAACTGGTCTAACTGGTAGTACTGGAGGGAGGCAAACAGGTCTATCTCTGGGCTCCCCCCATTTGTTTCTCAACATGTTGAATATCTTTGGGTCCAGTTTCCACTCGTGTGGGTCCATGAGATTTCTGCTTAGGTCGTCTGCCAGTGTATTTAGCTTTCCTGGCAAAAACTGAGCCTGTAGATGCACTTGGTAGCTCAAGGCTGTGTTCCACACAGCCATGGCTAATCTGCAGAGGGTTATGAGTGGGTTCCCCCTGCTTGTTTATGTACCACATAACAGTGGTGTTGTCCATCTTTACCAATAATTGTCCTGGAAGAATGCGGTCCTTGAAGGTTGTCAGAGCATTCTGTACAGCTAACATTTCCTTTTGATTGATATGCAGGTTCATTTGATTTGGGTTCCATTTGCCCTGAATGCAATGCCCTACCAAGTGAGCCCCCCATGCATAGTCTGATGCATCTGTTGTTAGGGTTTGGGTGGCAGGGGGTAGAGTGAATGGCAGTCCCTTGTTTTGGTGGCAGGCCTCTGCCCACCTAAGGAACTCTGTCTGTAGACAAGGTATGATAGGAATCATTGATTCTAGATCCTGAGAATGTTGACACCATAGGCTTTTTAGATACCACTGTAGTTTCCTCATATGCAGTCTTGCATATGGAATTAGTAAAATGCAAGAGGCCATGAACCCCATGGCTTGCAGTATTTCCCTTGCAGATAACTGGGTCTTTGTGGTCAGTAGTTTGAAGTAGACTGTCAAATGAACTTGTTTCTCTGGCGTGAGGTAGGCCATCTGGGAAGTTGTATTCAACCTTGCTCCCAGGAATACAATTTGTTGGCAGGGTACAAGCTGTGATTTCTTTTCGTTTATGGAGTACCCCAAAGACATTAGCAATTTCTTTACAAATGCCAGATGATTTAATAGTATGTCCTGGCTTTCTACCTGAATTAGACAATCGTCCAGGTATGGGTATATTTGAATATTTCTTTGCCTGCAAAATGCAATGACTGGAGCTATGCACTTTGGCTTATCTACTGTGCCCAGAGTATTCACAAAGGGCAGTGCAGAGAATTGATAGTGCATGTTGCCTGCTCTGAAGCACAGGTATCTTCTGCAAGATTCCCTTATTGGGATGTGCAGGTAGGCCTTCCTTTAAATCCAGTGTTGCTAACCAGGCATCTTTGCCTAGCATGGGAAGCAGACGATGAAGAGTTAGCATCTTCAATTTTGGGATTACTAAAAATGTGTTTAGGATAGACAGGTCCAGGATAGGACGCCAGGAATTGTCTTTTCTGGGTACCAGGAAAAGTCTTGAGTAGAAACCTTGCCCCCATTCTTCTTCTGGGACAGGTTGAATATCCCTGATGCTCAAAAGAGAGAGAACTTGCTTTTGACCCTCTGCACACTGATATGGGGGTAGGTCTGGCCAACCATTTGGGGTTGGTAAGGCGTGGAAGTGGAATCTGTATCCTTGGGAAACTATATTTAAAACCCATTTGTCCTGGGTAACGAGTTCCCAATTTTTTGCATACAGGGCAATCGTTCTCCCTAAAGGAGCAGTCAGTTGAGCAGGGCTTGGAAGGTTTAAGGGTAAGTCACTGAGACAGTTTACCATAGGGGGAGTCTTACTACTCCCTGCTTTGGAAGTGGAGGCCCCCACTGCTTAGGCCTGTGAGTACCTTGAGACTGAAGCCTGGGTGTTCTGCTGGTTCTGGATTTGGACTGAGAAGGCCTGGAAGAGGCAGGAAAGGACCAATTCTTAGAGGGCCAATGCCTACTAAATCTGTGAGGCTGTATTTGCAGGAAATAGATTTAGCTTTTTCCTCCATCTTTCTAAGTACTTCTTCTGCTTTGTTGCCAAACAGGTGGTCTTGGTTTAAGGGAGCATCCAGTAATTTAGCTTTAACATGATCTGGCAAAGATTGCTCCTTAAGCCAAGCATGCCTTCTAAGTACAGACCCAGTGACAGCAGCCCTGCAAGATGCCTCTAATGAATCAAAACCACATTGCAAAGTATGTTTTCCAACTTGTTCAGTAGAATGCATTAAATCCTGTAAATCTTTATTTTCAGCACAGTCAGGAATCAACATAATTTTCTGTTTAAGCAATCCAATAATATGTTGCTGATACTTTAACATATGAAACTGGCAGTTTAAGGCCCCAATGGCCAAAGTTGCAGAAGTGTATACCTTCTTACCCCATCTATCTAGTGCCCTGGAATCTCTATCAGAGGGGGTAGGATTTTTGGCAGTAGTAGCCTTAATGCCCTTGGGTCCCTGTGAAATGGTCTCAGGATCCACAGTAAGATTTTTAAAGAGGAACTTGTGAGAGCCTGTAATACCTATCAGGTTTTCTGGGAGCAGGAGGTAGAGAGAGTCAGGGGCCAGGCAAGATTCCGAGAAGGCGTCATCTACAATATCCAGTACAGGAGGGATAGCCAAAGACCTGTGTTGAGGCAGGAGTAAGAATTCCCTAAGCCTCTTTTTGGAGTCAGAGTAATCCTGGAAATCCTCTCCAAGAGTATGCAAGGTTTCACCAAAAGAGAAATCCTCTGGAGGGGAAGCAGAGAGAATGGAGTCCACTGCATCAGAATCTTCATAGGCAGATAAGGGCAAATCCTGGTCATCAGAGAAAACAGAAATTTCAGAATCCTGATCAGAAGAATCAGAATGAAAATCAGTCCTAGGTCTCTTAGTTGGGGAAGGGTGGCTTCCCCTGTAATAAGGTCTTCAGCCATTCTTATTTGTTTTTTAGGCATAGGGGCCTGACCATGCGGTCTGGACGTCTGTTTTCTAGGCATGGATAGAGTTTTAAGCCTTGAAGAAGAAGATGGCGTTAGTTTAATATGCAAGTCAGTAGGCCTGAATACACCCTCAGAAGCCGGTGCCTGCACAGCAGCTCCGGACCCATCCAAGGTAGAGACATCCACAGGTTCCACAGTCGAAGCATCTCGCGGCATACCAGACTCCGAATGGGTCTCAGTAGAGGCCTGCGAATCTGAAGTAGCGGGTATCAGGGGCTGCAAAAGCACCTCACTGAGTACCAGCGAACTGGTGACTAGCTTAGGAGAAGCGTCGTTGGCAGCTTTGGACCTATGTGGTCTGTCTGTCTTTATCTTTGTGTTTTTTTGGAATGTCGGTAGTCGGGTGGCTTACCGAAGCCATTTCTGGATAATTGAACAGAGTACCAAAATATTTAGATGTGTAAATGAACCGACGACAAATAGTACGACATTTGAATAAGACACAAAACCGACAGCGAGGTACGTCGTGGTCTGGGCCTAAGCAAGGAATGCAGTACGAATGAAAATCTTTATGAGGCATTTGCTTTCCACAAGAAATACAATTGTTAACTTTTACTGACATTGGTTTAGAGCAAGGAAAAGGATCCCCAATGGGGTACTTAGCTTAGTTGAAGACTTCGGATCTGAAACTCGAAAACGAAAATTTCAGGAGTCGGCCGAATGGCACTTGTGAACTGCTTCTGCTTCGGGCACCGCACGGCAAGAAAGACTGACGTAATGGCATGGGCTGCATGCTTTATACCCCTCACTACCAGACGTCATGGAAGATGAGACAGCAACCGACGCAGGACCCAAGACTTTGATAATCAGGCCGACTGAGGGCTACTGCAAGCAGATAACCCAAATGTAATGACTGCAACAGTGAAACATGAAGAACATCTGCAGATAAAACATTCCTCATACTTTCACAATTTGTCAGAACAAACTAACATATCTGCTATCCTCAGAGTCTCAGTCAGAAATCTAAGGGCAAAATATTTGTCTCTGCATCTTCCTCTTCAGAGTCAGAATCTTGAATCTCTTCAGGAAAAGAGGTCTCCCTCTTTCTTTCACCAGAAACTACTTTACAAGAAGAATCAATAGCCCAATTGAAATCCTAAGACAGATCCAATAAACTACTACTATCCAAAGAAATAAGGGGGAGTAGATACATGCTTGGTTTTCTGTTTCTTTGTGACTGGAAAAATGGGGGCAGATTCCCCAGTACTGGGTACAGCATTCTGAATCAGAAAGTGAAACCTTCCCTTTTCCCTCTCCCAAGACCACCAACAGTGTCTCTCCCTTGCCCACTGAGAGGACCCCACCAGTCATAGAGGACATGGCTAACCTCATGTCTACAGTAGCTGTAGGTGCTACACCAGAGATCTGGGATAAAAGATCAGTGGTCTGAAGTACAACAAATGGCCACAGCAACCTGCGGCTGATGAAAGCAGCTCACCTCCTATAGTGCCAAAGTCTATTTGCTTGATTTTTTTCTTTCTGTGGCTGGAAGACGGATCGACTGTGGGACCTGTAGTCTGTCCCATGGTCATTAGAAAATGGTGCCTCTCTCCCGGGGAAGATGAGCAGCTATTGCCAGTAAACAGTACTGGTCCACAAAAGTAACTTTTTTGACAGAAAAGCACATTTTACCACACTATGCCAGCCCCACAAAAGTAAAATATACAATTTCCCAACAGAACAAAATGCTTTCAGTTACTTTACATCACTTTTAAACTGACAGACAATAATGAGTGCTCCGTTTAAATGTATGACGGTCTCAAAACAATCCATTAAAACATAATAATCCCTTCTTAAATAAAACAACAAAATTAAGAGAATGGAAGAGCTTATTTTCTCCTAAGGGAACTTATCTGCCCAGCAAAGGAAAGTACCAGCCAACAGTTTATCCCTGAAGGCCTCAGAGGAATGTCCTCTTTGGTGACAATAAAAGTCTGACAGGCTCGTGTTTTAGTTTGCTCAGCTCAAGTTGCCTGACAGTTTGGGTGCAAGGAAGGTGTCGCTCGTCTAGTCAGGACACAGTAGACGATAATTCATGGGTTCTGTTCAAGCAGCTTTATTAAGTAGAAACACATCAGGATTGAGGCTTAATACTTTAACTTAGGTAAACCTATAAATAAACTTGTTGTTACACTTGTATATGCTCACTGGCTGCACTCTCAAAATGGCACTGAAGCTAGCACGTGCTCATTTATATATGCATGTTCAGTCCTTGAAACGCTTCTTAAAGACACAGCACACACACCCTGTTCTACATACTCCCTCTGAGAAATAAGTCATGCAATGTTGAAAACAATAATTGACATGCAATCAATATAAATAATTCTTGGTCATGCAATTATACAGAACTAAATATACATATATACAGTTAAGTTCAGGTCGTTGTGCATTTCACACTAGGTCTGGAAATAAGACCAAACCATGCGACATAGAAACTAGGATCAGATTTAGCAACTGGGACTGTCTCTGCAGAGTGTTCAACTTTTCGGACATCAGGAACATCATTAGAAATGGAAGTAGAAGTTAAGACACATTCTGGAACAGGAACATTGTCTAGGTTGCTCTGAGATCTAGAGTATGTATCACAGGAACAATGCTGCGATATCAATTCTAATACAGGAAGGAGATGTCTGCTATTTTTCCTGTACGTCACACCCACAGATTCTACAAGGTAGGATTTCAGCTCGGTAGATATACCTATAACTTAACCAATCTTGTTGAAACCTTTCGCCTTTTGTATCCTCACCATCTCTCCTCCTTTCAATGGATGAAGAAATCCAATTGCCTTGTGGTTCCTAGCTTTAGGCCTCAACAAACTGGAACTGATGGGCACTGTTGTTCTGGTCTCTGAGCAGGCGAGCCAAGTTTATCTTCATGGGGTATGTTTCTGAGACTAAGTAAATTCAAATAAACATCGGTATTGTCACACCGACCTCTCAAGTAATTACTGTGCACTCTGCACTGCACGTTCAGCTAGACCATTTGACTGTACATGTTACTAGTAGTCGGGAATATCCACAAAGTCCCATTCTCTTGCAAATTTCTGAAACAACTGACTAGTAAACTGAGTACCAGTGTCAGAAATAACTTTGTGTGGACTACCATGGACTGAGAAATGATGTTTCAACTTAGTAATAAAGCAGTGGATGTTAGGTTAGATAGTAAATCGATCTCAAATAAGTTTGAATAAGAGTCTACCAATACCAACTAATGCTGATTATTCCACTCAAATACATCAGTGGCTACTGTTGACCAAGGTAGCTCAAGAACTGGACTTAGCTGAAGTGGTTATTTTTGCAGATGCGGTTTAGTACAATTACACACTCAACAAGATTAAAGTACTTCATCAATGTCTTTTGCTAGAGAAGGCCAAAATAGTAATCCTCTTGCCCTTCTTTTGGTAGATTCAGAAGCTGGGTGACCACGAAGCAAAATCTGGATATATTCATGCTGTAAGGAAATAGGAACAACAATTTCAGGGCCTTTAAAAATAATGCCATCTTCCATCAACATCTCATCTCTGCAAGGAAAATAAGTTTGCACTTCAGGTGGTACACAAGAATGCTTTGACGGCCATCCAGCATTAATGTAGTGGTTGAGCTTTTGCAAAATTGGATCGGTTTTTGTAGGATCTCTCAGCTCATAAAGTCTTGTGGCAGAAAAATTACGCACTTTCATGATGTCAAAGTTAAAATTCTCTTCATGAAGCTGTTCCGTTGTATTTCCGAGTGATCTGGATAAGGTATCAGCTAGATAAAGAAGTTTGCCTTTTGTATAGACCATTTTGAAGTTGTACTTTTGCAATTTGAGCATCATTCTTTGTAATCTTGATGGAGCGAAATGCATAGCCTTCTTTAAAATAGTAACTAAAGGTTGGTGATCAGTTTCAATCTGAATAGCTCGACCATAGATATAATCATGAAACTTGGAACACGCAAACACTATTGCCAAAAGTTATTTCAATTTGTGCATAAGGCGTTTCAGTTTGGTAAGACTTCTTGATGCATAGGCTACTGGTCTGCCTTCTTGAAGACAGACTGCACCAAGACCAAATTTTGTAGCATCATAAGAAAGGGTTACTGGTTTATTAACATCATAGTATCTTAATGTAGGTGGAGTGGCAATTTTCCTCTTAAGGTCATCAAATACTTTCTGGTGCTGATCTAACCAAGACCATGTAACATTTTTGCATGTCATCTCTCTAAAGTCTAGAATAAACTTGCCCAAATAATTGACCATACCAAGAAAATGTTGCAAAGCTTGAACATTATCTGGTGCTGGCATCTTGAGAATAGCTGCTTGATTAGATAGGTTTGATTGCAAGCCAGTACTAGTAAATAAATGGCCTACATATGTAACTTTAGGTAGTCTGAATTTGCACTTCAAAGGATTAAGCTTTAAGTTCACTTTACTTGCTTTGTCTAGAACTCTCTTAAAGTTTCTGTCATGCTCTGTTTCACCATTGCCTCCGACCAATAAATCATCTACTATTATGACAGAGGGATATCCTTAAAAAAGTTGTTCCATTGCACGATGAAAGACTTCAATTGCAGAATTTATTACAAATGGCATCCTTAGGAATCTATATCTGCCAAACAGAGGACTGAAAGTAGTCAGTAATGAGGATATGCGATCAAGCATCACTTGCTAAAATAAACTCTTTGCATCTAAGACAGAAAAAACAGTGACTTTCGGTATTAGGGCTGCGACCTCTTCGACTCTATGCTTTGGATGATGCAGTCTCCAATGCTTTGTTCAAATCTTTTGGGTCAATACATATTCTAATTTCGTCTGATCCTTTTTTGTGAGCTGCTACCATGGAAAGCACCAATTCAGTTGGGTCTGTAATTGGACAAATTACACCTTGCTACACCATTTTATCCAACTGAGCTTTGGCTATCTTGCATGACTATTGGAACTTTTCCTGCAGGTCTGACCAGTGGACTGACCTCTGGGTCTATCTTCATAGAATCCACAACTGAAGTTTGCCCAATTTGTCATTGAAAATTTCAGCATATTCTGAGAAAATGGCTTTGGTGAAACTGGAACTAGGATATGTACTTATCTGATGAACTTCTTTGGTAAAAGACAGCAGATTCATTCTCAAACTGTCTCCGAGACCCAATAAGGATTGCATGGGTCTTTGAACCACATAAAACAACAAGTTGTAATTGTTCATGGCCAAATAACATGAAAGTACTACTGAGCCTTCGGTTTGAATTTCTTCACCTCTATAAGCAACACGTTTCGTACAACTGGACACATTGAGTTGTTCACGGACTTTCAATGTAGCAAAAGTATCTGTTGACATAACATTAAACTTTGAACCAGTGTCTACCTTGAGCTCGGTGGATATACCATTGATCTGGACAGTACAAAACACTTCATTTCTTGTTAAATTCACTACATCAACCTTTTCACCAACTACTGATGCACCATCTACTAAAAAGTAGACCGCTGTAATTCTACTTGATCAGTTTGTTTTCATGAGTGACCTTTCTTTATAACTGTGTGAGGTTTACTTTATTTGCAAAACTTTTGAAAATGATTTCATTTTTTTTTACACTTGTGGCATTGGTGACTAAATGCTAAGCATGTCTCTCTCTGACTCATGATTGGCTCCACAATTACGACAGCTGACAATAAGATAGGACTTGTCTTTTGATGACTCACATTTGTACTGCATTGAGCATGCACCTTTCTTAGAACTTGCTGGAAAACTACGTGGTTTCCCTGGCAAACAAGCAGGGACTGTGGCTGCCATGTGCTTTGGCCTGTTTCTGTTTGCCACATGTTGCATGCTAACTACATTTAGTCTAGAACTTGTTGAAACCATACTCATCACTTGCAAGCATACTTATGTGCCTTTCTGTAACTTCATTGATTTGACACATCTCTATAGATTTGCTCAATGTTAAATCACTGTCACAAAGCAAAAATGTTCTCACTGCAGCACTATTAATACCACAGGCAAGCCTGTCCTTTATCAACTCATCTTTTAAGTCACAAAACCGACATGTTTTAGCTTCGTTTCTCAGGTCATTTATATAAGCTGTAAATGCTTCCCCTGGTTTCTGATCTCTTATGTAAAACAAATGCCTCTCTAATGTAATAGTTGTCTGGGGGCTACACATCTCTCTGAATTTTCACTTCAAACACGGAGTCTTCCCTTGATTCAGCCTGTACAACAATGACAATTCTCACCTTCTCCTCCATATACTGCTGGTGCATGCACAAATAAAAGCTTTCTTTCTATGGCCTCTGAACCAGCTAGGTTTAGCAAAATGAATTCCCTAGTGCATGCATCTTTGTCTGAATAAGCTGCTTGCATAAAATTATCATACTCTTGCTCAAATATTCTCCAGTTCTCGGCAATATTCTGATCAAATGCAAGTAGTGAGGGCTTTCAAAATGTCTGCCATATTAACACATGCCAGTGACAGGTTTTGCAAATATGCATGAACACACACACGTATACATATACCAGAAATCCATGCCAGCACTTGTAACTATGTCCAATAGTACAATAAGCCTCTGAATAAGTGAGCTTTGTGAAACGAGTCTCTTGGGCACTGCAAGACTCTTGAAATCACCATACTGTAAGAAATCACCCCTTATCAGTGTAAGAAACATTTCAAATAACTGCACTGTGCGAATGAACTGGGCAGGAGAAGCTCCGAGTAATAAACATTTTGAAGTAATTGCACCTTGCAAATAAACATTATACAGCACACTGAAACTTCCTCAAAATGATGGTACTCCACTAAGTAACTCTTTACAGTACAAGACACACACTGTAATTGCGTCATTTTGTAAACAGACATACCCAGCACAAGAAACTTTTAAAAATGGCTGTACTTTACAAAATAGTTGCACTTTGCAGACTAACAGACTCTTTGGAATAAATGCACAGTAATAAGCACACACTGTAAGCACTTTTACACACTGAGATACTTTAAGTAACTTTATTTATGGTATTCAGGGCTTTAGTTAATGTGAAATAGTAATTTATGCCAAAACACAGCACTTTGCCCAAAAACATGCAGTCAACCTTGCTTTATTTATGCTTAATGTGCCCTTTTTTGCCCTTATTATATTCTTTCTGCTCACTTAATCTCTTTTCATGCCCATTGTACTTTTCTTGTACCCGTTTTACTTTAAATTTGCCTGTTTTGCTTTAAACATACTCGTTTTGCAACTCCCAGGTAATTTCTGACCCTTTATGAGATTTTCTCACAATCGTTTTATCAAATAACTTAATCTTAAACATTTTGCTTAATCAATAAACCTTTTGAGTCTTTTCGCATGTTTAATAATGCGGTTTGTTCCCTTGCAATGCTCCGTTTCATCTTTTTATGAAATAAACTGTTTGTGCAATTTTTCGTTACCTTTGTTACTTTCCTGGCTTCTTTTCATGCTAGTTTCTCTTAGTTTACCTTCACTGTTATCTCTGCACATCATAGCTCTGAATAT
Organism: Protopterus annectens; assembly: GCF_019279795.1. Lineage (NCBI taxonomy): Eukaryota > Metazoa > Chordata > Ceratodontiformes > Protopteridae > Protopterus > Protopterus annectens. The sequence continues at coordinate 882,059,660 of NC_056729.1, forward strand.
CAGTTTCTGGAATCCCTCTTCTGATTCCATGTCGCTCATCTAGTCAAGACACAATAGATGAGATTTTGTGGGTTCTGTTCAAGCAGCTTTATTATGTACAAAAACATCAGGATTGAGGCTTAATACTTTAACTTAAGTAGACTTATAAACAAACTAGCTATTACACTCATGCATGTTTCACTCTCTGGCTGCACTCTCAAAATGGCACGGAATATAGCATGTGCTCGCTATTTATATATGCACGTTCAGTCCTTGAAATGCTTTTTAAAGACACAGCACACACACTGTTCTACAGAAGGTGCCCTGAAGCTTTGGAAGCTGTCTAGCTGTTATATCCTTGGCAGGATATAACCCATATAGCTAAGGCTACTGCAGCAGTTATCAATATGATGAACATCTGGGGCCACTGACTGCTTGTGAACTTGAAAAATGTGAAAACCCTGAAAGGGAAGAGAATTTAGTCTTGAAAATGGATGTTTGGTTGTCTGAATGACTATCCAAATGGCAACCAATAAATTCCAGTACCTGAACCAGTTCCAGGCTGTGCTTCTCGTAATTCACTGCTATGTCCAAGGACAGACACAGATCGGTATCTACTTCTCAGAAGTCCAGGCCAACACATAGTGACTCTGGCTGACCAAGTTCGCAGATGACTGCAAGCTGGGAGCCATTATTAACTCCCCAAGTGATGCAGACATCTTACAGAAAGGCCTCACTGATACCAATGACTGGTGTTGAAACCATGGCCTTAAGCTTAATACAAAAAATGCATAGTCATCCCCTTTGGTAAAAACTCAGTTCCCACTAATTAACACATCGATGGGAGCCCACTGAGCACTGCAGGCATTACAAGAGATCTGGGGACGCAGGTTGACAGCAACTTCTCCTTCGACCACCACATTGCCACTGTGGCCAGAAAGTCCTATGTGGCACATCACATTACCAAGGGTTTTGCATCCAGGAAGAAAGAGGTCATAGTCTCTCTCTACTCTTCCCTCATTAGATAAGTATAATGCCCCATTTGGCATGTACCTCACTAGACACCTGCAACAGCTGGAGAGGCCAGAGAAGTACCTCACGAAGAGCATCCTAGGCATTAAACACATGTCCTACATGAACAGACTCAAAAGACTCCAGCTATTCTCTGTCTCATATCACCTACTTGGAGGCCATCTCTGCTGGACTTACAAAGCCATGTCTGACCCAGCTCTGTTAGAAATGCTACAGCTAAAGAAATCCCAATCCCTCCGCACCATGCTCCAGAGACCTCAACCTTATTACCACAATCAAGAAAACATGCTGGAGGGACAGGTTCCTCACCCAGAGACTGCCCATGCTCTGGAACAGACTTCCCATACATGTCAAGCAGAGCACCTGACTGACCCTCTTGAAGAGAAATCTTGATGAGTGGATGGGTAATAGAAAGTTCACCCCACCCGGGGATCACTCCAGTGGCTCTACTTGATAGAGGCACTGGGAACTAATGTCATGCGGCACAATGCCAGGGCACTTCTATGGGCTAGGCTTGTAAAGGCTCCAGGGCCATTAGCCTAGTAGACACCTATGAGGGAGCAAAGAATCTCAGTACTTCATCAGTGACACTCTCGTGGAAGCAGTCAGGCACCATTCATCCATGTAGGGGAGTACCTGGAAATCTTGCAGCCTGAGCCAAGCTGCCTATACTGCCAAGCTTTTGGCAAACATATGGGGAGCTTGAGACCAAAGAGCAGAGCTCATAACAGATAATGATTGGCTCACAACAGAGAGTGCAGATACCTCATGAAATAATTGACTATTTTATGTGATGGTAGGCATCCTTGAGATCTACTGAGCACATCTTGTTATCCTTCCTCAGGACAGGTAGGATGAATTGCACTGACCATCCAGAATTAGGTCCATTTTGACAAATCAGTCCAACTTGCTGAGATCCAAAATGGGTCCAAGGTCCTTGTTTTTCTTTGGTACTAAAAAGAATTTTAAACAGACGCCAAATCCTTGCTGGTTTGGTTGCTGCATTTTGCAAAAACAGAGAGAGAGAGAGAGAGAGAGAGAGAGAGAGAAAAAGATGGACTCTTTCCACCCTTCTGGATCACAGAAAATGACCTCTTAGTGGTAGAGAAGTGAACTCCACTAGAACTGGACCAAACAGAGAAGAACCGACAAACGGAGTATTAACAAATTAATGAAGTAGTCCACAAAATTGCGTAAGGGCATCCAGGCATGGCGATGCATGGTGACAACTGAGCCAGATGCTTGGAATGTTCCACTGGCAGCACTGGACAACAGTCACATGGAGATGGTAAATCTGGACGGCATAATAGACAACTGAGCCTTCAAGGTCTTCTGAGCATCTGGAGAATGCAGAGTCTCAACTGCCTTTGACACTTCAGTAGTAAGACCCTGTTGAAGTTCTGTCAAATGGGCATGATAGTTTAGCACACAAAGTAAAGGTGGCTAAAGAGTACATGCTCATTCTCATAGGATCCAATGTCAGAGGCTTCACTCTTTTCTTGGTTTCTGCAATCAAGATGGCATCCATTGCTGGACCCTTGCTCTGGTGGATCTGTCTTTGAGAGGGATCAAACTGATTGGGTTTGGTGGGGATTTGGGATTGGTTTTACCATACTGGGTTCTCTCGAAGCCCTCTGAGACACCAGGTCCGCAAGGGCACCAGGATGGGGGACTGCCCAGGACATAGATGGCCAATGCAGAAGGCCTCCAGAAACACATTTGTTTGGGGAAGGGGCTTCAGTGGGTCACTCCCATGCTGTTTTAAAAAGTCAGGTAAATCACCAAAGAAGGCATCTTCATGGAGAGATTTGGGAGAGCCCTCACCTTCACTGAGGTCAGAGTCTTCTATGAGGGATTCCTCAGGGGAATGAAAGTGTTTCCTGTTGCCTTTACTCTTTCGATTCACCTCCCTGGGTGGAGAAGCAGGAGGAGAAGCAGAACAGATTAGGGGGCCCTGAAATAAGGTCAGCATAGAGACCCAATCTGAAGAGCTACAGGCACATACAAGGGAAGAGATAAAATGGATCCAAAGAAGCTGCTGAAGCTCCCATCTCTGAATGGGACATGGTCCTCTAGACAATTCTGAAAGCTGAAACCAAAGCCAGATGACCAGACTCAGTGCTCCTCTGATCCAAGGAATTGTGTGCCTGAGGCAGCTAAGCTGTTGACACCACCAGGATAAATGGCAGCACAGTTGGACCAGACAACCATGGAGCCATGGCAACAGGGGGAGGAACAGCAACACTGGGAGAAAAAACCTCAGGCTTTGGGGCTGAGGAGGCACTGATGATTCCTAGGTGTATCTGGAGTGAAGAAAGGATCGCATCAGTTGCCACATATAAGATGGTTTGATGCTCCAAAGTCAACCTTATAAACTTTGAAGAGGAAGCCACCAAGGGTGGCTTGGACAACCTCCTACTAGTCATCAATCTAAAGATCCAATCTGGAATTGTAAGGCTTTGACCCAAGGTGGAAGATTCCAGACAGAACTCCATTGGTGCATTTGTGTAAGAAGAGTGGAGCTTTCCCAAAAACATGGAAGAGTCTTTGGATAGAAAGGGGCTTGGAATGCTTATGGTAGGGGAGTTGGATAACTCCACAAGCATGAACATTGGGGCCAAACTGGCACTGAATGATGTGACGAGGTTGCAACCAGTGGCACTGAAGGGTGGTGTACCTTCTGCTCCTTATGCCCCTCAGGAGATGAGGAAGAGTGCTTCTACTCTACCCACTCTCTACTACAGGCCTCAGAATTCTTATCCCTTGCTCTTTCCTTCTCTCAATTTTCTAGTTTTTTGGTGGGAGAGGCAGAGGATGAAAAAGCAGCTGAGGGTTGAAAAAGGCCTTTAATCACCAGTTTGGCCTTTCTTTCATCAGTTGCTCTGGTGCCAAAAGCAATGCCATACTCATAAAATGCGCTTATCACTCGCATCTTGTGGTAGCAATATGATCCTAAAGGAGGAGATATTTTTTTGAACCCTAAAGCTTTTTCTATACCTAAGGGGAGAAATAAACACAACACAGCACCGCAAAGAGAAACTACAACCCCAAGCTTCAAGGAAAGTTGCCAACACACAATACTAAAATACTATTCTAATAAACACTGACTAGCAGAAAATAAAACTACAATATTCTACTAAACACTCTAAACATAACCCAGAAAAATACTATTAATGGTCTTTCTTTGGAGGAAAGATCTAGTACTACCTTCACCTTACCTACCTAGAAAGATAAACACACTAAAACAACCCACAGCTATCTACATCACTAGCACTAAGAATAAACACACTATGACAGAGGAGGTACTGTAAACAAAAATACAAATCTGTAAGACAAAAACTATCCAACAAGGGTACACAACTGAAGGAGCTCTCCAACCACAATCTGAACTCAATGGCAGCAAAAGAAATCTGAGGAGAGGCAGTTAAACTAGGGGATTATGAGTAGAGGGAGCAGAGTTCCTGGACTGAAGATTCTGAGAGTACCAGAGACAGATCTATAACCCAACAGGTAAAGACAGATGAAAATGCCAACATCTGATTACCTTTTATTGGCAGAACATAAGTTTTGCAATTACTTGAGCTTTTGTTCTAGCAGAAGCCCTTTGTTATGCATCCTTAAGTTACTATGTTAGATAACATTACTTAAATACTAGGAACAGAAGAGCATCATTTCTTCTCATTGGCTAAAATGAAAGTAAAAAATGCCAGTGTGAAAAAAACATGTGCAGCCTGGTTACTTAGTATGACAACTATACCTTAGAAACAGACACTATGTGTGGTGTGTGTGGGGGATGTGTGTGTGTGTGTGTGTGTGTGTGTGTGTGTGTGTGTGTGTGTGTGTGTGTGTGTGTGTGTGTGTGTGTGTGTGTGTGTGTGTGTGTGTGTGTATACCTGTCTATGAGAGACTGCCCGCGACTATGTCTGCCTGAAACTTTAAACTAGGTCAAGACCTGCCATAAAACTAAAAGTTCTTCATTGTTACATTAGTGTCTATGTTCATTTAGCAGAGAAAGTTATAGCTCAAAAGACTACTTTGAGGTTTATGAGAAAATAAATTACAACACAAGAGATCTGTAGGAAGATTATTAAAATACAGATAAATAAAACAAAATGTATAATTTGAACATATGAACAAAAGTGTACCTACAAAGCACTGGATACCTTTGCATATAAACGTAGCAGCATAAATGGTAAATGTAATTATTGCATGAATGTATATATATATATATATATATATATATATATACATATACATATATATATATATATATATATATATATATATATATACATATATATATATATATATATATATACACACATATATATACACATATATATATATATATATATATATATATATATATATATATATATATATATATATATATATGAAGACAATGTTTTTAGACACCCAGATACTGGTGAAGTTTTTAGTCTTAGAACACAAGCTACATGTGATATGTTACATGTGGTTTATTTAGCCATTTGTTGTACATGCAGTAAATTTTATGTGGGCAAAACGGATCGTAGCCTAAAGGAAAGGATAAGAGAACATTTATACCACATAAGAAAATCCAATAGTGTAAATGCATTAGCTAAACATATGATTACTACAGATATGCAGCATATTTTTAAATTTACAGTTTTAGCTATGAATATGCCAAACATTAGGGGGGGGGCAATATTAGAGTTAGGACAGAAGAAATTGAGGCACAATGGATAGTGAGGCTTAGGGCGAATTTTGGACATGGCCTCAATGACTCTGTACTTATAAAACCAATTCTGTCTAAAAGAGCTTTTTCTAGACGGTGTAAGTGAAAGTGATTGCTTGTTTGTCATATATTTTAAATGTTTTTAAATAATTACTTGATGAAAGTTTGATTTAGATAATGTTTTATTAATATATTTTTTGTAAGATAGACTGTCTTCGTAAATTTAATAGTCATGTGATATTAATTAAGTAATATATAAGGTGTGTCCTGCATTCTATACACATGCACCTGATGAAGCTATTGTGAAAGCGCTTGTGCTGAATAAAGAGAGCTGCTCAACTGCACTACAACTTGTTGGAGTATTTGATGGTTTATGAATATTGCGGAGCCAAACCTTTGCTGTTTATTTTCTTAAAATTTATAATTTGCAATTTGTCTAAACAATCTTTGTGAGACAGATCTTTTGGTTAATAGAAAATGTAATTTGTAATCATGTTAAGTTCATAGTTAAGTTAAGTGTTGTGAAAAATGAAGGAACTACTACAAGAATGAGACATACAATGTATGGATGTTGTGTGCAGTATTACACTGTACAGTTTGTGGTTTAGCTAACTGAAAGAAACAAAAAGGACAGGAGGTTGGTTAATAGTCTAAGTCCTCTTCTCTAAATAATACCTACAAGGAGCTGCAGTACTGAACAATTAAGTTACAATTAAGTTAAATTGTTAAAATTGTCCGAATATTAAGCATTACTGACTGTTGAACTTATGGTAACTATTGTTCTGACTAGAATGCCACCTTAGGTGAAAAGAACTATTCTCTTGTCATGAATAGAGAACAGCCACACAAACCCTAGTAATCTCCCAGAGATAAGGAGTTGAGTGTTTGGGGGAAATTTGATGTGGCTGATAAAGCACTTTGACCGAAAAATAACTCCGGGCAATGAAGTGACCTAATCCTCCGGTTATGGATCAAATGGTTAAAAAAAAAATCCATTGTGTGTGCTTTACAATGCCTTTCCAGCTGTGGTAACCAACACATCTGTGGTGGGGGCTTAGAAGGGTCTGCCCAGAGGTACAGTTGGAATTGAGAATCCAAAAAGTGAGGTGAACCTACTTCCTGAGAATCCTGACCAAGAAATCTAATTACTTCCCTACTGTACTCAGATGGCCCACAGTAACACCCTCTACATGACTGTCTCTGTTTGAAAAAGGGTTAGCATTTGAAATATTTGCATCTTCTCAGGTTGCTAGTTAGTCAAAGATTGTTAGCTTTAATGAAGTTTCTGAAAAAGAGTAGGGTTACATGTAATATTGGGGTTACTTTTGGCTGAAAAATTATCACCAGACAGCCAGGTCTGATTCAAGGAATGCTGATTCAGACGTAGCAAAAGAGCTATGACAATCGCCATCCTGCATTTCCTTGTGCTGATAAACTGGTCAACTGGCCTACAAGAGCTGCTTTTTTTTTGGAAAAACAAAACTTTGATTTGAAGTTTTTAACTACTCGGCAGGCAAGAAACCATTGTACTGCTTCTTTTGTAAAAGTCAGGTAACAATACAGATTATTAAAACACAAAAAACGAAACAGCTGTAGATATTCCCAAGACTTTAATGTTAGCGCTTTCATCTAAAATAATGCTTAGACTTCTTCAGACATCTCTTTACCCAAAATGCTGTACTTTTTATACATTCATTAATCAGTTATATAATTAGGTAATCAAATATGTAAATATTTAAAGACATACAAGTCCAAATAAAAGGAAAGGCAGTAAAAATGCATGGTAAACAATGAAAAATAATTTTTAAAAGACCTTTTCTAAAAACCCTTTCCTATTAAAAACCGAGACACATCTCAAATGAAATACATCTCAAAGAAATATTACTACTATATCAGCTGTTGGACATGCTCCACTTAAAGAAATCCCAATCCCTCCGAGCTACACGCTCTAGGGACGTTAACCTTGTCACCACAATAAACAGAACATGCTGGAGGGATAGATTCCTGTCCCAGAGACTTCCCATACTCTGGAACAGACTACCTATCTATGTCAAACAGAGCTCCTCATTAGCACTCTTCAAGAAAAATCTTGATGATTGGATGGGAAATGGGAAATTCACCCCGGGGATCACTTCTGTGGCTCTGCTCGACAGGGGCACAGGAAAATAATTTTCTTGGGTGGCGAAAGCCAGGGTACATTTTTTGGCTAAGTTTGTATGGGCCCTAGGGCCGATAGCCTAGTACCTACCTATGAACCTATAAAAACAATTAATTGCAGCCAACTTATATTACACTTAAATAAATCCAAATCTTATGAGTTAAAAACTCCATATGCCTATATATTTCACCTATCTAATGCTTTCAGCTTCAAAATACATTTAATTGAAGCATACTCATTGAGACCTGGGGGTATGTGGGCATATGTACGAATCTGCCACAATAATTCATTCTCTTCTAGCTTCAGTTCCCAAGGACCACCTGGACATTGCGTGTTTCCTGATGAATGATAGTGAACAAGAATTTATGAGTGGGGTTTTCTATACTGTGCTTAGCTAGAGCATTTGTAGTTACCTTTTTGCTTATATTGCATTGGTGCTCATAGATTCTTTGTTTCAATGATCTTTCCGTTTTACCTATATAAAACGGTTGACATTGCTGGCATAATGCAACATACACGACCCCTTTAGACTCACAGTTATATTTCACTCTCACTATGTACCCCTTATCTCTGATAGTAAACTTATTGCCAACCTTAATGTATTGGCATTGATGGTATCGACCACATTTGTTCATCCCAAAGCAACTATTGGATGTTTCATTTTGAATTTCTAGAGTGTTTTTCAAATTCTGTCCTCGTCGGTATGTTATGTGCAAAGGGCCACCCAATTTACTACAAGTGTGGATATGCTCAGAAATTAGAGACCAATTTTTAAACAAAATATTAGTAATTGCTTTCATGTTCATAGAGAACGAAGTCATGAACATGGGCCCTATATTAAGTGTCATATTATGATTGTGTATTGTAGCTTCGTTAACCGTGGGGTCCTGGACTACCATGTATCCTCTTTGGAAAATAGGCTTAAAGTGCCCACTTGCTCTTTCAGCACACACTTCCAACCACATTTGTTTGAACAGATATTCTGGATACCCTCTTTTTAAGAACATACACTTTAATAATTCACATTCACCTAGGAAATCCACCTCAGAAGAGAGCATCCTAGCAGCTCTTACTGTCCATTCAACACTGCTTTTTTCTGATAGAAGGGATGGCTGCTGGAAAAATGCAAACATGTATTTGAATGTGTAGGCTTCCTATATATAATAGTTCTATATCTATTGTTAAGCTTACCTTTAGACAACTGCATGTCTAAAAAGTTGATGGACTCTGTTGCAAACTGAAAAGTGAACTCAAAAAAAATCAGTAAGCTTTGTGATGGCCTCTATGAAGGGTTCTATTATACTAGCATCACCTTTCCAAACAAAAAACATATTGTCTTGCTATCTCGTATACCAGACTGTATACTGTTGGAATAGATGGTTAGTAAATAACAGCTCCTTCTCCCAGTATGCCATGACACAATTTGCGAAGCTACCCCACGTGGTGAATCCATGGCAACACCTATTTTTTGTTTGTAAAATTCACCATTAAAAAGCATGAAATTATTGGATAATATTAAATCCAGTAGGGTTACTATAACATTTATTTCGCTACCTTCCATGCCTTTGTTGGTTAAGTGCGCTCTATGAGTACCAATACAATATAAGCAAAAAGGTAACTACAAATGCTCTAGCTAAGCACAGTATAGAAAACCCCACTCATAAATTCTTGTTCACTATCATCCATCAGGAAACACGCAATGTCTGGAGGGTCCTTGGGAACGGAAGCTAGAAGAGAATGAATTATTGTGGCAGATTCGTACATATGCCCACATACCCCCAGGCCTCAATGAGTATGCTTCAATTAAATGCATTTTGAAGCTGAAAGCATTAGATAGGTGAAATATATAGGCATATGGAGTTTTTAACTCATAAGATATGGATTTATTTAAGTGTAATATAAGTTGGCTGCAATTAATTGTTTTTGATATTGTAGTAATATTTCTTTGAGATGTATTTTATTTGAGGAGATGTGTTCCAGTTTTAAATAGGAAAGGGTTTTTAGAAAAGGTCTTTTAAAAATGATTTTTCATTGTTTACCATACGTTTTTACTGCCTGTCCTTTTATTTGGATTTGTATGTCTTTAAATATTTACATGTTTGATTACCTAATTATAAAATTGATTGATTAATGAATGTATAAAAAGTACAGCATTTTGGGTAAAGATATGTCTGAAGAAGTCTAAGCATTATTTTAGATGAAAGCGGTAACAAAGTCTTGGGAATATCTACAGCGGTTTCGTTTTTTGTTTTTTACTAGTTTGTAACAATGCAGATTATATAACAGCTGTGGCATGTCTGAGGACATTGTGGTAGAACAAAGGTGCTAGAAAATCCAAATTGCATAACCTTGTGAAACAGTGGCAGAACCCATAACTCTGATGTAGTGGTCTGACAAAGCTAGAGATACAATTTGTCTCCCTAATATGGGTATGATCTTATAATAGAAGTACAAGGATGAGAAATGGACACCCATAACTCTGATGTAGTGGTCTGACAAAGCTAGAGATACAATTTGTCTCCCTAATATGGGTATGATCTTATAATAGAAGTACAAGGATGAGAAATGGACATCTAACAACTTCTATCTTCAGCAACCTAACAGAAACCTCATCTTCTAGTAAAATCCCATATCTCAGCTGGAGTTAGCCAAGACTCTCTTCCATTGATCCTGGCCATCTGGTGTAGAGGGATAAAGCCCTAACTTCACCACAGATGACCCATGCTCAGCTTGGAAAATAGACATTGGAGGGGCAGCCTGGGACAGGATGGCAGTGAGCTGTTTATGATGGTTCCTGTGGGAGGGAGGCAGGCTACCAAGGCTTTATGAAACAGCAGCATTAATAGTCTGGCAAGCTCTGCACTACAAGAGGTGTACTGCTTGATCAGGAAGTTATGCATGAACAAAAGCACACATGCACCTCTCCAATACAGTCATTGTTAAGTTCACAGTCTTGCTGTGGGGGTTAGGGATTAGTAAACACACCATGGCAGCAGTATGATGATGAACCAGAATCCTCAATCTCCTCACTAGTCGCAGATGTGGGCTTGATTGAGATCAGGGCAGGCTAAGGTGGGTCCAGTAGACCCAGTGAGTGGGGATGGAAGCTGGTGCTAGCTGGTAGTCAACTGTGAGTAGGAAGGAAAAAAAAAAAAACTCTCTTCATTATGAGAAACTTCCTGAATTGCAGTGACTTTAAAGTCCAGGACAGACCCTCATTCTCTCCGTCCACACCCTTAACTAAAGGAGTACCTCAGGACTCTATCTTATCCCCTCTGCTTTACTTCCTATTTATTAATCACCTCCCACAGCTCAGTTTCATTCTATATGCAGTAGTAACTACTCCTCCATATAATCAAATCACAACCTGAAAAAGACCTCTCTCTGCTGTCTAACTGGCTACAGGAAAATAAAATTGTACTTCATACCAATAACACAAAAGCCAAGATCCTCACTAGAAAAAAAAAAAAAAAACTTCCCACCATCCCCACTGATTGGGACATTCAACACAGAAACCAACTACCCATAGGAAAAAATAAATAAAAACACTCACTTCAAATACTCCGGTATCTGGCTTGACCAAAATCTAAAGCTTTCAACATTACATCTATACTACCAAATCAACTGAATTCACTACTTTTCTGATCTAAAAAAGCTCTTCCAATGTCCTCTTCCCTGCTACCAGGTCAGCCACAGACAAAGGGATTCTGATAGTGTGACTATAATATGGCCTCACAATCTTCCCAAAAGTGCTCATTTTCTTCATTTCAAGTCTTCCACAACTGCTTGCTTTATAATTTTCCCACATTTTCACTTTACTTTAACCATTCCTTCACTTCTGCCCTGTATACCTAACTGTACAGACTGTAACGACTGAATATATTTACTGTATATGCTGTATTCTCAGAGTTAATAACTTGCCTTATGGTCTGAATGCTGACAAGTTATTTTAGTTGTATATATTTTAGTCATTTATGTATTTAAGTTTGTTTACGTAGGTACAGTAATAGTCTGATCAGAATAGACCATTTGGACACACAGCCCAGGTGAAGAATTTCACAAAACAATGAAATAGAACAGATTCACAAACATGTAATAATCACACTAGGTACAAAACCCAGCAGACACCTGAACACGAGCAAATGTTATTACTAGAACAGAAAAACAAACATAGATTAGTTTCAATAGCAAATATAACGCGTATGCAGCAGGTATAAACAGAAGGTGTAAATGAAAAGTGACATAGTGAGGGAGAAGTTAGGTGATGTGTCCAGTGGAAAAGCAATCAGAATTTTTATGGGAGGTGTCTTTTCAGCTGCGCTCTGAAAGTAAGAAAAGAGGAGATAAGGGAATGCCAGAGTCTGGGTGCAAGAGTGGAGGAGTGGTTGGTAATTTGCAGTTTTGTGTGTGTGTGGGGGGGCCCAGAGTGAGAACAGAGAAGATGTGGATATTATACGGGGTTGTTTTATTATGTTTACTAGGAAAAGGCATGAAGGCACCAGGCTGAAAATGTCTGAAAAAAGACCTCAGGAGTAGCGCTTCTCTGCAGGTGAATGTAAGCCATCTGACCTTGGAAAGTGTGGTACGGTGGTATTGTGTGTGTGTGTGTTGGGGGGGGGGGGGGACTGCAGAGTGGATGAGTTTTTTTTTTTTTTTTTTTTTTGCCATAGTGCTAATAGCGTGCTTGTAAAACATTCTTTACTGTTCATCACTCTTAAAAATGGCCCATTTTTATTAGTGTTCTACCCTGTTTAACAAATGCAAATAAAATAAAATGAATGCATAAATAAGGGCTTGCTAAGAGACAAGTCTCATAATTCCATAAGCAGTACAAAAACAACCATGATGCACACTTGGACGTAGTAAGAACAAAAGTGGTGGTAAGGAAAAATAATCTGGTTGTCAAAGCATACATGACGAGATACAGAAAACTCAAAGGCCCTCTATTATGCCAAACTACACCAAGTAAAAAGTGTTCATGTCTTGATGTCTGAGTTACCAAAAGCAAACCGAATGAGCATTACTAGATACTGACTGGCCAATCTACAACAGAGATAACTGCTAGCATTATTACTACAAAGACAAGATATTTGCAATGTTTGGAAAAGCAACCATTACAGATGAAATATCCTTAACTCACATCTTAAGCAGATCTGTCATATACAATTAACAGAGAAGGATGACTCCATTACAGTAAAAGAGATATGGCACAGCCAAGAGATTTATGGCCAACAAAGAAATAAAATATTATGATGTAGCATGATGTTGGGGCACAAACACACCACAGATCCCTCAAGATGGGCAACACAGGCTGGCCTGAAATAAAAATAAAAGTCCACCTGACAGTGAGCTAAGAGACACACCTAGTAAATCTGCAGGGGAAACAAGAGAGAGACTATAAGCAAAAGTGCAAAATGAAGTTAACCACTCCTGGCTAACTCCTACCTACTAGCCTAAGGTAGAGTACAATACTATATTTTTAGCTATCCTTCAGCAACCCATTCCAATATTGCTAAGCTTTTCTATTTCCTTTCTCCTATTTTTTAATGCTCTAATACTTATTTTTCATTTCTCTCTTTTCTTAACTCATTTCTACTGCAGACTTTCTCTACCCTATATACAGTCTCTTTCATTATCTTTGAATCCTACTCCCTCCTCTCTTTTTCAGCTATCTAATTAAAACCATACTATCTTCATCTCATCCCGTCTATATGCCATTGCATCATCTTGCGTACTATCTAAACTCTACTCTATCCTCTAAAGAGATATTCTCCCTCTCCCAAAAAAAAAATGCAATTTTTGTATTTCGCTGTAATGTACATACGTTTCATATACTTGTACCGTTTTGACACAGTGAAGAATACTTTTCTCCTTGATTTATGGTTTTTAAGTACAGCAGTCTTTTTTTATTTGTACTTGTTGATTTATTTATTTATTTTTTACAATGGAGCTTTTCACTGTGGGCCTCCACTGAAAAAGGAAAATTTTCCTGCCTAGTTGAACTATCCGGGTAAACAAATGCAATCAATAAATAAAGCAACTTCAGATTCACAGACAGGCCATGAAAAGCACCTTTCAGAAGACTCAAGATTGTTTTAATAAAACACAAGACTGAAAACAAAAAAAAACTAAGCAGCATATTGTGAAGCACATTAACCGTGGTAACACTGAGTAATGGGAGAAATGCCTTGGCAAGAACTTGTTCATTACAAGTTTTTAATACTCTGATTACTAGCGGACTTTGATTTTTCATCCATAACAGTAAGTGACAATCTGTTCGATTATGATCACAAAGAAATCATTTTGTCTCTGACAGATTACTGCTCAGGATGACTATAAAAAAAAAATTCAGCCACCAGACATTAAGTTTCCTTTTAAGCCCTAACCAATTCCCCATGTGCATGACCTGCAAGTTCCTAAGAGGTGAGGATGCAATATCTGTTATGCTGCGAGATCACTCACTCATTCCAGCAACATGCCCCAAAATTCCCTACTACTGCAACCGCTGTTTTTTTTTTTTTATTTGGGGTAGTAGTGAAGAAGAATGGAAGAAGTTTTTTGAAAGTATTAACATAATTCCTTGGCTGAAATTTACAATGGGTAAAGTGGGAGTGAAAACACAGTTTTTGGATGTAGAGATTGAAATGGATGTCAGCAAGCAAATGTTCAGTAGTACCTCATTTAGAAAGGACACATTCAAAAATAATTATGTAGAATTTAATAGTTTCCATCCAAAATATAAGAAAACTATATATTTAAAGGTCAAGCAATTAGAATCAGCAGGATGACAAGTGAGGATGATATGTTTGAGAAGGAACTAAAAGTGTTAATTGAACTTTTTAAAGAGAGGGGATATCCTGAAGAACTTGAGAATATTGCTAGGTATGTAACCCTTGAAAGAGGTAACAGATTTTCCCCTATTCTTAGAACAGGTATGCTCAATTTTGGGACACAACAGACGCAATTTAGGAGTAAAAATAAAGCTAGAGCTGAAAGAAATTGTTCGTTTCCTGTACCCATGAGCACTGATGGTAAAATAATTAAAAAAGTCATCTTAGATAACTGGAAGATCATTTTAGGAAATGAGGAATTAAGTAATATCATTGGGGCGAAGCCAAGATTTGTTAATAAGATAACCCGAAATTTAAAACAATTGTTGGAAAACAGAAATATAGAATATGTGAAAGGAAGTAGAAAACTCGGAACTTACCCTTGTTTAAACTGTTCACAATGTAGATACATGACGGCAACATATAGTTACAGATTTAAACACCTTAATTTTGAATTCCAAAAGTTGGTATAATAGTCAAAGTGAAGGGTTAGTATATTTAGCAGTATGTGCAAGCTGCGATCATTTTTATATAGCAAAGGTTCTGGGATCATGTGCTAGCTATAAGAAAAAGAGATACTACAAATGCTTTGGCAAAGCATTCACTACAATGTAATGAATGTAAGAAGTTTTTATTTTTTGTAGTAGAGAAAGTAGATAACAATAGGTTCATCGAGGGCTTCAACAACTATTTAAAAATCTCGGAATTAAAATGGCAGATTTTCTGAGACCGGATGTTATACCAGGATTAAATGATAAAGTTTTGGTTAAAAATTATTTGAAGTATGTAAATGAGTGATAAAATGACATCTGTCTTGTCTTATTTACACTTAGCTGCAAGAGCTTTTAATGAGCAGAAAATGTTGCTTTCTGTCTTTTCATTTTTTGTTCTTTAAGAAGTGAAACATTAATGGTACTGTATATTTCAGTGTATTTTTTAAAACTGGTATATACGTTTTAAGAACCTGTTAGTGATTTGTGACGTCATGAATAGTGAGTATTTAAGGAAGTGATGTTTTTGTATTAGTATTCTGAAGAAGTCTTGTATTAAATGAGACGAAAGTGCACAATTTATCATTCTGGTGTTGTGTTCTCTGTGCTGTGTAGAGTTTTACTTGTTAACAAGTCTTTAATACTTTGATTACTAGCCGACTGATTTTTCACCCATAACAGTAAGTGACAATTTGTTCGATTATGATCACCACAAATAAATAATTTTGTCTCTGACAGATTACTGCTCAGGATGATTACAAAAAAAGTCAGCCACCAGGCATTAAGTTTCATTTTAAGCCCTAACCAATTCCCGTGTGCATGACCTGCTAAGTTCCTAAGGGGTGGGGATGAAAATACCTGTTATGCTGTGAGATCACTCACTTATGCCAGCAACATGCCCAAAAATTCCCAATTCGGCAACTGCACACATTTCTCATCAAGGAATCTCTAGATGAACTCAGTGATGAGATGCATGCTTTGGAGATACTGCTCCTTCCCTCTCCTGGAAAAAGCAAGCAGGAGAACTATAACAGTAATACACTTCCTTTCTAAGCCACCTCCTCCCATGCTTGTGTATCCTGCACTTCAGTTAGATGATTAATGCTCTTAAATAATTGCAACATTAAATGCAATGCAAATAAGGGATGTAAAAAGAAATCCAGTTAAGTTTAACAAGGCATGGACTTTACTACTCCCCTTACAATTACATCAATAGCATATGGTAGAGATGTATAAAAGGAAAATTATGAATAATTTAATTTAAAAAAATGCTAAAAAGGGCTACTGACAAAAAATGCCTTGATACAGGTTAGAATATCAGCAATTCACTTTAACATTCACTATCAATTACACATTAACTATTTTGTTTTACACAGACTGTGCTAACACTTCTAATGTAAAAGCCTAGCCATACCTCATATTAGGCTGCCTTAAAAATAGACAAAGGATCTGGTCTCTCCACATTTAGAGGGATAAAACCCTGAAGCTGACCAAGTTGTTCAAAACCAGCATGGGTTCTGCATGATTCCAGTGGGAGAATATGGTCCTCAAAGGCAAAATGGCACTTGCCTATCTTGAAGTAACTGAGGGAGCTAAATCCACCACATCTGTGATGTCTACTGATGGGTGGACAATCACTCATGAAACAGGTTTACACTGCTGAAACATTTCAAGTGCCTCTGAACTCTGGGGAAACAGTCATGTGAGGGAGCACATCCCTTTTCCGTTTTAAGTTGCCATTATGAATTTGCCTGCTGCCTACTGGAAAGGATTTAGGTGAGATGGGCCAGGGATCTCAAAGAGCAGGTGAAATGATGGTCCTGTTAATGCCAGACTCTCACCTTCCAAAGAACAATAAAAGAATGGGCTGTAGGGTTCTTGCTCATTCCTGATTCCTTGCACTTGTTCCTGGAGGGAATGAAGAGGACAAAGGGGTGCAGGGAAGGAGGACATTTGGGAAGCCCTTAGGAGAAGACAAAAAAAACACTGACAATGGATAAAAACACTATTTTCTTCATGAAACTGATAGCTTAGTAGAAGTCCAAGATAAATAAGAATACTAACCCAGACACTTTATGATTCAAACCATTCGTAGAAGTTCCAGCAGCTATTTGTCCACTCTTGTGTATTACAACCATGCCTAGGTTAAAACAGTATGAAAAAATATATTAAAAAGTCACACAGAACTGAAGTAAATCACATAAAATCAGAAGCAAAGCCATAATACCACTTACAGCCATTTTCAGTTGTGACAGTAAAAGAAAAAGAAAAACCTTAACTAAATTGGTCAAAATAATGCTAACTGCACACTCAATAACCAAATTCCAAAAAATATTTGCAGGCCATTTTTTCTAACTAGCACCTTCAGTCAGATAATGGGACAGAATGGCTGAAGACAAAATTATTTTTAAACTACTTTTTTCCTGTGCAGGCAGTATACAAAGACCAGAGCTATTAAAAAATAAATTATCAGCGGTTTACCTTTGTACATGCAACACAATCAGATATGCCATTTATCTGGAGGGCCTTAGTTAACCCTTAAGTTAAAATGCAACACACATTGATGTATACTGCTTTGATGAAATAGGTGCAAGGCATTTATGAGGGTTGCTCATTATTCCCAAGGATTGCAATAACTCAAACAATGTTGACTGTTTGTGCATATATGGTACCAATACAGAATAAACGCACTAAATGCAATCCAATTTATATGTAAATGACAAGAAAGTTGCTCCTTGAGCAGAGATGTCACATTAATGCAATAACCATAACAATCCTGCAACAGGCAGACATGAGCCATCTAGATGTTTTCTAAGATGCAGCACAGATACTGTGGACATTATTCTGACTACTTCCAGAAAGAGGTATACCGCAAGACATGCACTTCATCAAGCTAACCATTAGCATATTTAAATATACACCACATGGTACATCTGTCTTTTTATGGTTATAAATATAC
The DNA here is from genome assembly GCF_019279795.1 of Protopterus annectens. NCBI lineage: Eukaryota > Metazoa > Chordata > Ceratodontiformes > Protopteridae > Protopterus > Protopterus annectens. The sequence continues at coordinate 882,077,826 of NC_056729.1, forward strand.
CTATTTTACATACAGTGTGTGTGTGTGTGTGTCTGGTATTCTTCATCATTTAAGCTACTCATCTCTAAATTTATCCTATGGCATCATGGGCTGTTTTAACATCAAATATTACTTCTTGACTACATCACTAAAAGTAGCGTTTCCATCTTTATTATAACGGTCGACTCTCCTTTGTCCATATATCTGATTCATTTTCTCAATGGCCTTCAAAATTAGGCATATTTGATAGGGCTGCTCTCTTTGGACATAGTTCTTACTGCGCTATGACTTTATTCAGATACATATGTAGAACAGCCTCTCTCTGCAACACTGACAAAAAAACTGGAGAGACTCCACTTCTTGTGACTATGACAGCTTTGTCTACTCACTTCAAAGTACATGTATTTTACAAATTTTTATGATTCCCTCAGAGTTTTTCATCTTCCCTATAAACATACAAGGCTTTGGCTCAGCTGTTTTACCAACTACTTCAGCTTCAGGCTTTCAATCTTTCCCATGGTTTTTCACGGGCAAATACTTGGCTAGGTGCTTTTGTGGGCTATTTTACACCTAGTTAATTTCCTTTTCAAAAGGAGAGACTCAAACCCTGTTTCTTATGTTTGTGAGGTAACACCTTAACCTTTATGCCAACCCCAGCCCCTGCTTCTGATTTTACAGTAGTAGATTTCAATTTCTTCTCATTTCTTTCCAGCATGTCCTCTACTCAGTACTGATTTTCAGGTATCAGTAACGTGGCATGTTTCCAGACTTCTGCCCATTAACACCTGAGCTAGTGGCATACTGACTCCTCCTATATTCTAACACTGAGATAATGATCCACATAGCTACTGCTACAACATGTTCCCATTAAGATTCTTCATTGCTTGGATAGTGCTCCTCGCTTAACCATTATACCATGGCTTGTGTGGAATGGCGTTTTTATGTCTGAATTTCTGACTTTAGTATTGCAGACCAGTGTCATATATGACATAAGGTACCATCTGTTTCAAAAATATACACTAACATTCTAATCACATTTGTGGTCAACTGTCTAGAATGAATATTTTAGATCAATGAAAATGGCACCAGCAAGTAAACCCTTTTCCAATCCCCCCCCTTTTTTTTTTTGCAATGCTGTACAGAGGGGCGGTAGTTAACTGTTTTGATGGCCAGGCTGGTTGCAATGAGTCTGAGGGGAATGTGTACATGACAGCTACCACTGTTTGCAGCAAATGGTGTTTACAAGTTACACGGAGGTCTTACATATCTGCAGACTAGTAACTCCCAATACACCACTGCATGCCATGCAGAGTGGTTCTCCAGACATGACTCCATCAACTAAAGCCACAGCCCTTGGTTCCACCATTTACCTAGCACGGACAATTTTTTGCAGCTCTGGAATCCACAGAGCATGTCTCACCAGCACATTATCCCTGACCCTCTCTAAAGAGTAGCAATCATGTAGAGCATCATCGTCATTCTCTTTTCCCAACTAGCTCCTCCAGCTACATAGATCACTAAATTAACCAGGAAATAGCCCAAAAGAGGTGGCTATTTCCATATTTGTAAGTATTTGGTTGGTTAAGGAGTACAGTTCAGTAAGTGCAGTTAACTTAGACTGGAAGTCACATTTTAATGTGAGAATGTCATATTTATCAGCATATTCAAAAATGTGACTGTACATTATTTATCTGACTAATACAGAGCCCTCAATCCTGAACTTGAAAGAACCCAAAGTTACTGGCAAGAAGAGCCACACAGCAGTGGTAACCATGAAAAAACGTTATGTACTCACCATAATGGTTCATCTGTGTTGTCTATTTTCATTCTTCAACTGCTGGGTTGGGATCCAATCTTTAGATCGGATTCAGCCATTTCTTTCACATCATAGTACACAAACTCTCAAGCTCCTCCTTTTACCTACAATGGCCTAGTCAACTTACATACCTCAGATCTAGTTTGCTGCCCACAGACCTACAGAGTAGTGGAAAAGCAGGAAACAATGGAATCAGGCATTCAAACAAAGAAACAGCAGTTCCTCCAACATCCTTCGATCTTTCCAAGAGTACAACAAAGGAGGAGGTTGGTGGGAGGGAAGCTGAAGAATGAAAACAGACAACACAGATGGAACATTATGGTGAGTACATACCTTTATCTGACGTAATTTTCATTAATTCCTCAATTTTTGGGACAGAGTCCCCAGCTACCCAAATCCCAGGAGGACTCTAAAGAAGGACATTCCTGAGCACAGTTGAGCCAAAGACTGCTCTTCCTCTAGAGACCAGATCCAACTTGCAGCTGCACAAATATCATCTAAAATATCATCTAAAGAAGTTCTAGACAAAAAGGTTGAAGAAGTTACCACAAACCTGGTGGAATGAGCTTTTGGTGGCCTTGGTCAAGGGAAACTTTTAGTTATGTACTCACCATAACTTCAGATGTTTGGTATCCATCTCGCCTACATTCTGACTGATGGGTTCGAGCATCGGGCCGCCCCTCGGCTCCGACTTCAATTCCAAGGCCAAAGAAGTCTCTTATTGGCTGAGCTTACTATATCCCAAGATGCACCACTACCAGTCCCCCAGATCTAGTTTGTCCGCATACATGCACACATGCACGCACTGCTTATATAACATCGTCAGATGAAACAAGATAAAAACAGTAGAACTCAAAACCGTTCAATCTCTTCTGATCTCCAAGGCAGGGGGAAGGAGGGTGGGTATTAGGAATGTAGGCGAGATGGATCCCAAACATCTGAAGTTATGGTGAGTACATAACTAAAAGATGTTATGTGATCCTATCTCGCCTACATTCTGACTGATGGGACAGCGTCCCTAGCACCTGAATCCTGGGTGGCTCACTGGAAAACACTCCTGAGTACCGTGGAACCAAATGATGCTCGCCCTTTAGATGCCACATCCAATTTATAGTGGGAAATGAAAGTGTGCGGGTTGGACCAAGTAGCCGCAGCACAAATCTCAGAAATAGCGAGCTTGGAATGAAAAGCAATAGAAGTTTTACCAGAAGCTTTACCAGAAAGGCTCATCCAGACTCTGCTACACTTTGCTGTGAAGGAAAGGTTAGTTTGCTGTTATTTTTTGTATTTCTGTATTGCCTTTCTATATTTTGAATACTGTAGTTTGTTTTCTTTATCTTGTGTTTTGCTTTGTTTTAACAGCATATTAAAACTTCAAAAGAGACCACAGCTCTCTCTGTTCTGAGTCAGGCAGAATTTTTTCCCTCCCTCCCACCCATTTAAGTTGTCTTGTTAAATACCACTGTCTTTCTAGTTGCCCGCCTCTTATGTTAATCTGACCATATATCTCATTTCTCTCTACTTTCACTGGCTTATGTGAGTAATCACAAAACCATCACTTTTGAAATCCCACCCCTTCAATTATTTAAATTTATTGGCCATCCTACAGTATTTCATAGTACCAAAATACAAAAGTAACCACCCCTTTCAGTCCATCTTGCTGTTTTAAAAATAGTAACTCTCCACTAAACCTTAACTTTTTAAACAGGTAAAACTCAAGTTACCTACTTTCATATCTAACTTCTCTAGTGCACACTGCAGAGTGCATTCTTTTCAATCTTACCTTTAAGCATCCCTGTTACTAGCACTTTGTCTAATACCTAAAAAGATCATCTCTACTTGACTCCAAGTAGACTTTTCTCTATCTGTTAAACCTAGCACTTGCTCCTACAGTACTTATTACCTTGATACGGCACTCTTATAGATAGCACCCCAAAAGGCAAACCCCCATTTCTCGGTCACCACGTCCCCGAATCTCTTATAAAGTTTTTGTCTAGTCCTTCTAGCATGTCGAGGATCAGTTGCTAGTGTCCTCTCCTGCTCAGCTGGTGAACCTGGGAATATTGAGGCAATGTTACAATTGCCTCATGTACACAGACAACCCTCTCCTCCTCCCACAAAACACAAATACATGCGAGAGATGCAACTATACGGCCAAACTGGAGGCTGAGCTCTCTCAACATAGGACTGGCAAGACCAGTCAGGAGGAGAAGGTTACCACACACACTATAGACCCAGTCTCACATAGTACCATCACAACCTCAAATCATACACAAACACACAAAGACATACTCGGCGGCTCTGATCAAAAATCTACCAAAACAGCAGAGGCCACCAAAGCAGACACCCAAACAACCACCACCTCAGAACACAACACCTGCAACACATAGACCTCACAGTCAGAGTGTCAAACAGTCACAGCCCTTAAGGCCAAACACAATGCCAGACACACTAGTCATTGGTGACTCCATAGTCAGACACACTGACGTCCCGCTCACCAGACTGAGTAAGGAGAAGGTCACAGTAAGCTGCCTGTCAGGCGCTAGAATCCGCCACATAACGCAAGCACTCAGGTCTCTCAACAGCAGGTACAAACACGACTCAGTCATTGTCCACGCTGGTGTAAGCGACCTGAGACGTACCTCCTTGGACTACATGAAAAGAGACATTGAGGAGCTCTCTGATTATGTAGCCCAGGCAGGTATGACCCTGACCTTGAGCAGTATCCTACCTTCACCAAGAATGATGCCACAATACAGAGATAAGATGATCAGCTTTAACAATTGGCTTAAACTCTGGTGTCATTCAAAGGGGATCCAATGTCTGTCTGCCTGGGATGACATGCTGGACAAGCCACGCTGCTTCGCAAGGGCGGCTTGCACCTGTCACCCTGGGATTCGGATATTGGCAAAGGCTCTTGCCACCCCATAGTGCCTTTTTAGGCAAGGCTCAAATTCTAAACCTACCACCCTAGAACACAAAAAGGAAAAAAACTAAGGGTAATGCTGCTCAATGCCAGAAGTCTAAATCTCAAAATGCACGAGGCCCTTCTCAGTATGGAGAACATCGATGTCTGTGCAGTGACAGAAACCTGGTTCAAGGCTCCTGAGAGCACCCCAGCACTATCAGGTTTTACCTCTTATCATGCCCGGCCCCAAAATCCGGACAATACCAAGAAAGGAGGGGTATCCATATTCATCAAAGACACCCACACCTCAAGACTGGTGGCAACGACGATGCATCGGAGACCATCCAGGTGCAATTAACCATAGGCAAGACTGCTCTGCAAATTGTAGCATGTTACAGGCCACCCTCACAAACTCAGGAACCTCACATGGCCTTCCTGAAAACACTAGAGGGATAAATGTATCACCAAACACCATCATACTAGGTGACTTCAATTACCCTAATATAGACTGGGAACACTACTCAAGCCCAAACACCCTAGCCCAAAAGTTCATGGAATTCATAAACTCAAATGCCATGGAACAACTAGTCACCATCCCCACAAGAGGAGAAAACATACTTGATCTCATCATCATGAACATAGGAGCACAATGTTCAACACCGGAAGTATACCCCTCACTGGTGAGATCAGATCACAAACTAATCTCGCTGGAGGTCCTCATCCCACCCCACCTGAAATAAAAAAGACCACAGTAAAGAACTTCTCGAAAGCCGACTTCACACTTCTAAAGACTAGTGTGGTCTCCTTTAAGGCTCCCAAGCCGGCGGAAAACAGTACTCAAGCCGCTGAATCACTTACAAATGCCTTCTACCAGCACCTGCAGGACTGCATGGATAAGGCAATCCCAAGCAAAACAAAGACTCTTTGTACCAAAGGCAAGCGTCCAGTCTGGTGGACCCCAGCCATAAACAAACTCTACAACAAAAGGAGGAAGCTACTACAAGATAGAGCAAAATCCTTAAAAGGTAAGACACCCTTGATCACTATAAGTAAAAAACTAAGAGCTCTCATAAAATCATCCAAAGCAAATTTTGAGAGAAAAATAGCTAAAGACTCAAAAGACAATCATAAGGCCTTCTTTAGCTATGTTAGAAACCTGGGAGGAAACTCCCAGATATGCTCAGAACTAGTTCAAAATGATGTGAAGATTACTGATCCTACAGACATTGCCAACATACTGGCTGACAGGTTCAGTGCAAACTTCTCCCCTCCCCAAAAGGAGAGATATCTATACCAAGCGATTGCAGCCCCCAAACATCTCCAACGCCCAAGTGAGAACTGCTCTCTCCAAAGCAAAAACACAGCATCCATGGGACCTGATGGTGTCCCGGCTGTGTGCTCCACGAACTCAACGAGGAATTAAACCCACAGCTAGGACAGCTGTTTAATCATAGTCTTACCTCTGGATACGTACCCAGGAGTGGCGCACTGCAACTGTGGTCCCACTTCACAAAGGCGGTGCCTCCACTGACCCTGGAAATTACCGGCCCATTAGCTTGACAAGCCTTATCTGCAAAGCCATGGAGAGGATCATAATGGACCTCATAAATAAAGACATAGGGAATTTGCAGACTTTGGATCCATCCCAGTTTGGCTTTGTCAAAGGCAGATCATGCCTTCTAAACTTGGTTGACTTTTTTGAAACAGTCACCAAAGCCATTGATGAGGGAAAGGCAGTCCATACAGCCTACCTCGATCTAGCGAAGGCCTTCGATACAATACCCCACTCGGGTATCATTGAAAAATTCATCAGCTTAAATGTTAACCCATACATCACAAGATGGGTTGCAAACTGGCTCAGTGACAGAACCCACAGGGTCAGAGTTGCTGGCGCCATGTCAGACTCAAAGCCTGTCACAAGTGGTGTACCACAGGGCTCAGTCCTGGGCCCACTCTTGTTTGGCATCTACTTTTCCGAAGTACAAGCAAACACAGGAGGGTTATGGCTGACAAAGTTTGCAGATGACTGCAAACTGGGCCATAGTAGAAAACACATCTGACACAGATATCCTTCAGAAGGGTCTCACAGAAACGGATAACTGGTGCCAGAGCCATGGCCTAAAGTTAAATGCCAAAAATGCATAGTCATACCCTTCGGGAAAAACAAGGTTACCCCTAGCTACCAAATAGGTGGCAATCCACTGAGCACAGAAGAAGTTATCAGGGACCTGGGGACCTAGGTTGATAGTAGTCTGTCATTCGACACCCATGTAGCTAAAGTAGTTAGGAAGACCTTCTACATTGCCCACCTTATCATGAAGGGATTCTCATCTAGATCAAGGGAGGTCATAGTCTCCCTATACTCATCACTCATCAGACCAATGATTGAGTACAATGCCCCATTCGAATGTATCTGACCCGACACTTGCAGCAGCTGGAGAGGCCACAAAGTTCCTCACCAAAAGGATAAAGGGTCTCAAACATCTGTCCTATGCTGCCCAACTGAAAGAACTCCAGCTCTATTCAGTCGCCACCGCTTGCTCAGAGGTGACCTTTGCCTAACATACAAGGCCATGTCAAACCCAGATTTGATGAATATGCTTCACCTCAAAAATCTAGATCCGTCAGAGCCACAAGGCGGGAGACTTAAACCTCGACACGGCTATTAATAGGACGTGCTGGAGGGATAGATTCATCACCCAAAGACTCCCTATGCTGTGGAATAAAATCCCGGTATATGTGAGGCAGAGCACCTCGCTGGCCTTGTTCAAGAGAAATCTTGACCAATGGATGGGAGATCGCAGATATACCCCAGGGATTACCTCAGTGTCACTGCTCAACAGAGGCACAGCAAAATAATGGGTATAGTTCCCCATACTAAAGGGGTGGCGTAAGCCACAAAACTATGGGCTAGGCTTGTAAATGCCCTCGGGCAGATAGCCTAGTATGAACCTATGAACCTATGAACCTAAGTAGCCATAGCTCTGGTAGAGTGAGCTTTGATAGATGTTGTAAGTTGCTTATTTGAAGATGAATAAGCCTGAGTTATACAATCTCTAATCCATTTGGAGATAGTAGCTTTAGTGATGGTTTTACCCAATTTATTGTCTGAAAAGGACACAAACAACTGGTCTGATTTTCGAATTTGCTGAGTCCTGTCTAGATAGAAGCGTAATTGCCTGTGAACATCCAATTTATGGAGGGTGTACTCCGCTTCATTGGAGAATTTTGGAAAGAAAACTGGTAGCTCTAGAGATTGCTGGAGACAGAGATTAGAACAAACCTTTGGGACAAAAGATGGGTTAGGCCTAAGTGATACTCTATCCTTGTGAAAAATCAAATACGGTGGTTTGATAGATAGGGCTTGAAGCTCTGAAACTCTTCTTGCAGAGGTAATTGCAACTAAGAAGGCAGTTTTCCAAGACAGATATTTTAACTCACATGTAGCAGCCGGTTCGAAAGGGGAAGATGTTAAGGCACGTACCAAATCAAGATCCCACGGAGGCAGGATGAAAACTGGGGTCTTAACAGCCCAGCACCTTTAATGAAAGTTTTGCATAATCTGCTGCTCATCAACGGTGGATCCATGGATTCGTGAAATTTAGAGATAGCTGCTAGTTGGACTTTAATAGTAGAAACTGAAGATCCTTGATTAAACAAGGATGTTAAAAATTTCAAAACCTCTGGAATCGGGGCAGTGATAGGGTCTAAGCCCCTGAGTTGAGCCCAGATAGCAAACCTCTTCCACTTACTGAGGTACAATTTCTTAGTGGTGGGTTTGTGGGAAGATAAAATGTGAATAACTTCCGGGTCTAGGGTGTGATTTCTGACTAAAGTCGGAAGTGGAGGAGCCAAGCTGTCAATTTCAAAGTGTGAAGGGACTGGTGTTGTTGTCCCGACTGATGAATCAGCAGATCCGGAGTTAGATCCAAAAACCAAGGATCGTCCACAGCATGTTTCTTCAGGTAGGGAAACCATACCTGACGAGGCCAGTGCGGAGCAATTAGTATCATTGTGGACCCCAATTGAGAAGCTTTCTGGATGACTTTGGGGAGAAGTGGAACCGGAGGAAAGGCATAAAGTAGACCTGTTGGCCAAGGTTGGACTAGAGCATCCATAGCTGCCTCTGACGTGGAGTCAAGGAGAAGAACCTTTGCACTTTGAGTTTTGTGGTGTTGCAAATAGGTCGCAGCACGGGTTCCCCATCTTCTGAAAACCTGAGCTGCTACTGTTTCAGGGACCACTCGTGAGGAGAGAGAATCGTCCTGCTTAATCTGTCTGCCAATATATTGATTTCCTGGAATGTGGGTCGCTACCAAGAAACGGTTGGTAGCTACAGCCCATTCCCACACCCTCATGGCCTCTCTGCAAAGGGTAAGATCTGGTCCCTCCTTGTTTGTTTAGATACCAGACCACCGACATGTTGTCTGTGTGGATAGCGATAATGCCTTGAGGGAGAAACTTGTGGAGGCCTGTAGGGACAGAAGTACAGCCCTCATTTCCAATACATTGATATGGAGAAAGGTTTCTGGAAGCCAAGAACCCTGAACTAACCTGCCCAGACAATGCCCCCCACCCTGTCTGGGAGGCATCCGTCGTCAGGGTGGCCACGGAGGGGATAACAAAGGTCTTCCCTGATTCAGATTGGATGGCTGAAGCCACCAGCGGAGGTCCCGCTTGCGTTTCTGTAATCATAATGGGGTGATTGAGGGGGAGATTCTGAAAGGACCATTGAGTCGATAACAGCCACTGAAGAATCCTCATGTGCAATCTTGCCAGTGGAACTAGGAGAACCGTGGCAGACATTGAACCTAAAAGTTGCAGGACCATCCTGGCTGGGGCTTTGGATCTTGAAAGCAGGGCTTGAACTTGACCTTGTAAAGTTTGAATCCTTTCGGTAGGAAGAAAGACGCGCATCAATTTTGAGTCTATCTCTGCTCCTATGAACCTTATGCGCTGAGAGAGCAGCAAGACAGACTTTGACCAATTGAATGTAATTCCCAGGGTAGCACCCAGGGAGATGGTGGCTTTGAGGTTGTCCATAAGTAGATGCCTGGTGGTGGCAGTCAGGAGCCAGTCGTCCAGATAGAGAAACACTTGGAATCCAAGACTCCTCAGGTGAGCAGTCACTACTGCCAAACACTTGGTGAACACCCTGGGGGCTGTTGTGAGACCAAAGGGCAGTGCACAACATTGGAAATGACCGTCTCCCAGGCTGAAGCGCAGATACTTCCTGGACGCCCGATGTATCGGTATGTGATAATAGGCGTCCTTGAGATCTATGGAGCACATCCAAACATCCTTCTCCAACAATGGGAGAATGGATTGTAAAGTGACTATTCGGAATTTGGATTTCATGACGGATTGGTTTAGTTTGCTGAGATCCAATATTGGTCTCAGGTCCCCTGTCTTTTTTGGCACTAAAAAGAACCTTGAGTAATTTCCGGATCCGATCTGGTCTGTGGGGACCGTTGGATGACTCCTTTTCTAGCAGCTTTGACTTCTGCGGCTGCAATTTCCCTTTGACTGGGTGGTGGGTCCGGGATTTTTGGACGGTGGGGGTGAGTGTGAAGGGAATGGTGTAACCTCCGGCAATAATCCGGCACCCATTTGTCCTGAGTGATAGACTCCCAGGCTTTTAGGTGCTTGGCAAACGGCACCCGACTGGCTCGAGCAGCACAGCTGGGCAATCCCTCATGAAGTGTGGGAGGCTGAAGAGCCACGAAAGGACTCGCGGTCTCCAGAATTGCGGGGCCCTCTGCCGCCTCTGGGACGGCGCCTCCCAGAAAAATTTCCCGCCCTCTGCCTCTGGAAGGGAATCTTCCTGCTGTTGAGGAAAAACTTACGTGATTTGGAACCACATCTTCCCTCCTCCTTTAGCCTTGGGATAAGGCCGAAGGGAGTGGAATAACGGCACCTCTGCAGATAAAGTTTTTCCCTCTTGCTCACATCGGGTAAGAGTGTCTTTAACCTTAGGTCCAAACAAAGAGGACCCATCAAAGGAGCGTCGTGAAGGAAGACTTGAAGGCCTCCAAAATGACACAACGGAGCCAGGCTTGTCTCTGTAGAGCCACGCCTGTGCCTGCTCTGCCCGCCTTCGGCCGCATATGAAATGAGCCTCATGGACGAGTTAGAAATCGAGGTAAGGATAGCCAACTGAGAGCTAACTGACTGGGCTAGCTGCTCAGGTAGGTTACCCGAGAGGGAATCTGACAGCTCCTTGACCAGATCCCTCTGTAGCCTGGTAAAATGTGCCAAATAATTCAAGGACCTTAGTAAAGGCCGCTGAAGTCAGGGTGCGCATCGGTCCATGCTACTAGACTCCTTATTAGGAGGATGGACGGACGTTGAAGCCTCTGCCACGTCCTGTTGTGTAGCAGATCCCACCACGATGGCATCTACAGCCACGCCTTTTGTCAAGAACTCCTTCTCGGGTGGGGCAGACAAAAATTTGTTAGGGCGAGAAGGCACTGGTTCCACAGTATCTGGATGTTCCCACGCCCTCCGACAAACCAAATCCAGGAGCTCGTCGAAGGGCGGAGACACCCAGGAGGCGGAGGGCTGAGCCCCAAAGGCCTTGAGAAGCACTGACTCTTCAGCAGAGGGGGGTTTAGATATCCAGCCGCCTCGTTGTTTGAGGATCTCTAAAATGTCTGCGAATGAGACATCATCCGAGGACGACTTCGGGGACGCCTCTGCATCATCAAGATCAGTGTCCGATGTAAGAAACTCGGGGGAGTCCACGTGCTTCCTCTTGCACGATCTCTTCCTTGGGGGCTCCTCTGAAGACAACTCTGAAGAACCCTCAGGAGGAGGGGAACCCCCAGTGGGGATAACCTCAGGCCCCGGGGCTCCGCTGCCTAAGGACAGGGGAACTGCCAAAGACCCAGTCTCCACGCCCAGGGAAGGTGCTGGTAAAGCCGGAGAGATGGCCGAAGAAGACTTGGCCAAGGCACTCCTCATAGCTCTGAAAGCCGGACCCCCAGAATCCTGGGAGTGTCCGGTCCCCGGAGCCATGATAGCAGACGGAAGTCCCGCAGCCGAAGCACCGAGAGGGAGGCTCGGAACCAACAGCATAGGTCCCGAAACGTCACCCCCGAGTCCAGCCGAAGAAGTCCGCAACTCGGACCCGAAGGCCGGGTTGGAGTAAGGGTCGGAGCCGACCCTAGGATCTCTACTGCTCCAACAGCACCTGCTCACGGAGCCAAGCGGTCGGAGGAGGAATGGCAATGACATGGGCTATCGGCTCAAGCCAACTGGGTCGGAGCCGAAACAAATTTTTGAAAGACTGGGGACTGGAACAGTCTTTGGAGCACCCTGTCTATGTCCGAATCTGACATCCTCGATGACCTAGAGGAGACTGAACGGGTTCGAGTTGGCCTCTCCAACGGCCCCAAGGGGCTAGGGGACCGGCCCGAGGCGACTCGATAACTATCGGCCCAAGGAATACCCAAACCAGTTTCCATCGGTGCAGAGGAGGACTTAGGCGCCGAGGAGGAAGTGTCTGAGCGACAACCTTCATCGGCTCCGAGACCAGTGGAGCCGATGAAGGTGACGCCTCGATGCCCCAGCCATCGGCTCCAAGCCAGAGAAGTCGAGACTGGAGGCATCGAGGCAGACCGTTCACAAGTCCTTGGAGCCGAAGGAGAAGCCTGCCTATGTCTTTTGGCGGTCGGGTCCGACGGACTGGTCGGAGCCGCCTTTCTTTTAGCAGGAGAAGGAGAGGATGCTAAAGCTTCTTCAAAAGAGGGTTTTATAAGGCCTTTCAATATAAGCTTATTTTTCCTCTCTTGGAGGACCCTCGAGGAAAAAGCGTGACACACGCTGCAGGACTCCTGCAAATGTTTGGCGCCCAAACAATATACACACAGAGAGTGGTCATCTGTGATAGACATTTTAAAACTACATTTAGTGCACTTCTTGAAGCCCGAAGGCCTAGGTGCCTGAGACATTATAAGCAAATTTAAGTACTCTCTCACAGACAAACTTAGTCTTAGTCAAGATTAACTTGCCGTTCACAACGATAGTCTGCAATAAAAAGGCCAATTGAACAACCGTATAAAGGAAATTAAGAAACCCTAAAGGGGATTAACCAACAGGAAAGGCCCTACAGACCAAGGGAGCCTGTAACCAGAACAAATATCAATCACACACAAATTTTCCACAGAAAAGTTGTCAAACACACACAACAGCACAGAGTAGCCATTAAAACAGCTTTTGTTAAGAATTTAGCAAATTTCTGACAGAAAAAGTTAGTGAAAAAAACACTACTTAGCTCAGCCAGCTCGAGACCACGTCTTTGCTAGTTAGCGGCAAACGAGATCTGGGGGACTGGTAGTGGTGCATCCTGGGATATAGTAAGCTCAGCCAATAAGAGACTTCGCTCTTTGGCATAAGCGTGCCGAGTCGGAGCCGAGGGATCGGCTCCGAACCCATCAGTCAGAATGTAGGCGAGATAGGATCACATAACATCCTGCTTTTTCATAAACAAAGGCAGTACAGTCAATCAACCATTTGGCTTAAGTCACTTTAGAAAATGGTTTGCCTAATTTTGACTCTAAATGAAACAATCGTTTGGATTTCTCAATTCTTTGGTTGTGTGAAGGTAAAATGTAATCATCTATGAACATCCAAGAGGTATAACATACATTCTCCTTTGTTTGAGAAATTTGGAAAGACTGGAAGGTTGATAAACTGATTAATATTGGATTCTGACACCACCTTAGGTAGTAAGGAAGAGCTGGTCCGTAAAGATACCCTCCCATTGTGAAAAGTTAAATAAGGAGGCTCCAAAGACAGAGCTTGAAGTTCAGACACTCTTCTGGCAGAAGTAATGGCAACTATAAAGATAGTCTTTCAGATCAAAAACTTTAGTTTAGACTTGGCTGAAGGTTCAAAGTGGGGTTGGGTTAAGGCCTGAAGAACAGTTAAATCCCAAGGAGGAGTAGAATCCTTTAGAGGAGGTCTAAGTATGTTCCTTTTAGAAAGGCTTTGTAAAATTTAGAGGAACCTAAAGTAAAATGATTTACTCCTATGTGAAAGTTGGAAATGTCTGCTAATTTTTCTCCGACATTTGAGGAGACAGTCCCTTCACTGAAATTTGTAGCTAAAAAGTTAAGAACCTTCGAAATCAACAAACTTTTCCATTTACTTTTGTAAACTTTTGTAGTGGAAACTTTATGCGATGACAATAGAATGTGAAGTACTGTGGAAGAGAGCCTGGACTGTCTTGCAATTAACAGACTTGGAGAAACCATACGATCAACTTGAGGCCTGAAGTGTCTGGATGAGTCATGTCTGTTGGAAGAGACAGTAGGTCTGCATTTGAATCCAGAATCCAGGGTGAATGTAGATGATGAGGCCAAAGGAAGGGAAACCAGATCTGACAAGGCCGGTAAGAGGTAATGAGGATAACTGTGCTCCTCAATTGAGATGCTTTCTGTAGAAATTTTGAGTATTAGAGGTAATGGCATAAAGGAGACCGGAGGGCCATACATGAAGCACAGTGCCCCCTTGGGGACTCCGCCACTGGGGGGATCAGGGCAAAGAATCTTCTGCACTTGAGAGGAAATGCAAAAAGATCACATTACAGTTGGCCCCATCGATGGAAAATCCTCTCCACCACCTTCATATTGAGAGAACACTCGTGAGGGACTAGAATAGACCTCTAACTTGTCTGCAATTATGTAGGACTTCCCTGGAATGTGCATTGCTATCTGAAAGTGAATGGATGAGACCACCCATTACCATACTCTCATACCTTCTCGACAAAAAAATATATGGTTCCCCCTTGTTTGTTGATATACCAGACCACTGACATATTGTCCATCTGAATCACAATAGTCCTAGTTGGAAGACGGTCTTGGAAGGCCTGCAATGCTAGGAGGACAGCTCTCATTTTCAGGACATTGATATGCATACGTTAGCCTCTACAGGGACTGTGTGTCTTGGACTGTCCTTTCCCAAGAAGTGCCCCACCACCTGATTTGAGGGGCATCTGTGGTCATTGTGGCCTTGGGTTGAGGGAGAACAAAGGGATTGCCTTTGATATTTGGCTGAAAAGTATCCACCTTTGAAAAAAGTAATTCTTGCAAGCTTGCATTATTTTGACCTGATTGGATTAATGTTATTAGAGACCAGACCATTGAGTGGAGAGTGCTCATTGAAGGATCTTCATACTGTGCCTTGCCAGCAGTACAACAATGATTGCCATTGACATGGATCTTAATGCTTGGATATCAGGCAAGCTGAGAAAGAATAGCTTTGAATGATCTTTTTGACTTGGGACTGACCTGTCTGAATTCGAGACATGGAGACAGAAGCTATTTAACTGTATTGAACAGAGCACCAATGAATTCCAGAGTCTGAGTTATAGTGAGTTGAGATTTGTTGTAATTGATAGAAATCCCCAGATGAGAGCACAAGTGGAGTAAGTAGTCTTGTACTTGAAGTAATTGGGTCAGGAGCCAGTCATCCAGATATGGAAACACCCGGAATCCCTATAGTCTCGAGTGAGCTGCAACCACCATCATACACTTTGTAAACACCCTGGGGACTGTAGTGAGAACAAAGGGAAGTGTTCTGAATTGGAAACAACTGGCTCCAAGCATGAATTGCAGATATCTTCTGGTTCATCTGTTCATTTTGATTGCATCTAGGAGATATATCAAGCACATCTAGTCATCCTTGTGCAGAAATGGCAGAATGGACGGAACCATGACCATCAGGAACTTTGTATGCTGAACTGATCGATTTAGTTTGCTGATATCAAAGATTGGTCTCCAGTCTCCTGGCATTTTTGGCACTAAAAAAAATACTGAACAGGTTCTGGCCTAGTTTTGGTCTAGGGGAACCTCTTGGATGACTCTTTCTAGCACCTTGTTTTTTTCTAGTGCTGTTGCTTCCCTCTGACTAGGCAGAATACCGGGCATTTTATTTGATACTAGAGGAGGTGAATAGAAAAATGGTATTGCATAACTTCTGGAAATTATCCTCAGCACCAACTTATCTTTTGTAATTTATAGCCAGGCTCTTTGCTGCAGGAAAAAATGACCTCTGACTGCCTCCAGAGATGGACAGTTGGGCCTTCTTTCAGGAGTGCTGACAGGATCAGTCAGAGAAGGTATCCCTAGATCCCCAATTATGTGAACCACCTTTGCTACAGGGACGGCATCTTCCATTTGAGTTCTCTCCTCTGCCCTTGAAGGAACTGTCACCATGTGGATCTTGGAGGGAACCCGGACATTGTTTAACCACATTTTCTGTCTGCCTCGTTGGTTCCTAGAAAAGGTCTGTTGAGGGGGTCCAAAAACCTACACCCACAGTAGACAGGGCTTTTCCTTCCTGCTCACACCTAAAGAGCATGTTGTTTACTTTCAGGCCAAAAAGGAGGTTCCGTCAAAAGAAGCACTGACAAAAGAAGATCTGAAGTGTTCTGCAAAGTCACATAATTTCATTTAGGCATGTCTTCTGATGGAATTGCCTGAACCCGCCACCCGTAAGATACCTTCAGCCACGTGGGAGATAAGCCTCATGGATGTGTTTGAATTTGACTACAGGGTAGCCAGCTACGAGGAAAGAGTACTCTCTACTTCAGAGAATATGGTCTCAGAGAAGGATATGGAAGGTTCTCTGATCAAATTCCTCTGGAGTCTCGTAAAATGTGCCAAATAATTCGGTGACCTAAGGATGAGAGTCGCTGAAGAATAGACACCCAGTCAGAGGGGGTGGTGGACAGAGGAACTGTGTTCTGCCAGTTCCTTCTTAGTAGCTGCCAATATGACCATAGCATCACTGAATACTCATTTAATCCAGTGTGGTCTATCCTTGGGTGGTGCCAGGGTTCTGTCTGGTCTCTTGGGGATTGGCTTAGTCATGTCTTGCTCCTCCCACACCTGATGAGACACTGAATCAATGAGCTCATCAGTGGGTGGAGTTACTGAGCAGGTAGACGGGCCAATGCCAAAGGCCTTCAGGAACACAGACTCCTCCTGGGAAGGGTTATTGGAGGACCGACCACCCCTTTATTTTCTACGATGTCTCCAAATAAGACATCAGTGGCTGGTGATCTGGGGACCCCTCCCCTTCCATCAAAGTCAGTGTCCTCAGTGACAGATGCTTGAGGAGAGTCTAAGTGCCTCCTTTTGCGCTTCCTCTTCCGAGGAACCTCCTTGGCGAGATGCTCCAGAGAGATATCAGAAGAGATAATTAATTATACTCTGATGGGTAGTCTGGAGACTATTTTGGACTGGCTATCCCAGTAGGAAGGATAACTGAGGCTCAGGACACAGAATCAAATGGGACTGGGGAGACGGAGCCAAAGAGGGTAGAGAACTCTGAACTCCACTACATCAAAAGCAGAAAGCATGGAGAAAAGAAAAATATTAATGGATCCAATAAGGCAAGCTTACAGACCATTGGCTCCATTTGCCCTTTAGGCAAACTACTCAAGGATGGAGTCAGAGCCAAGCTATCTAGCACTGATGTTACAAAGGGAAGAGAGGACTCGGACACCTTCGGAGTCAAATCTAATGCCCAGGAGCCAGTGTTGATGCTACGGCTCCAAGATTCATCTGGCTCCAAGGTATACATTGGAGTTGAAGATGCCAACATCTCTGGATCTGATGCAGACGACTCCAGGACTTTCAGATATGATGGCTCAAACTGTAGGAGTTAATATTGGAGGTGTAGTACTAACAAGGGTCTCTAGAACTGACAGTGTCAGAGCAAGAAGAACTCCCATTTGCATCTGTGTCCTGGGAAACTTCACCATCCTTTCCACATCTGCTTTGGTTAGACTCCTGGAAGATAGAAGAGGCCGTGGATGAGGGTGGAGTGGTGCAGAGGAGAATGTGCCAAAAAGGGTAACTGCAGCTGAGGAAAATGTGCCAAAAAGGGTGACTTCAGCTTAGAGGTGATCAGCTTTGATGTTAATTGAAGGGAATGGATCCGAGATGATTTGTTAGATCTAGGTCTCAGATCCTTAGCAGTCAGATCAAACTTTTTAGCTTGTTTTCGAGGAGTATCTGAGGATGCAGTCAAAGCAGGAGCCGTTGTTGGATCAGCCGATCTCTAAGATTCTTTTGCATGAGAATCTCCTTTTTTCTCTAACTTTGTAGGAGTTTGAGCCATAGATGCAGTTTTAGAGAGCAGCAAGCCCCTAAGAATTAACTTATGTTTGTAGTCAATTAAGGCACAAGAATTAAATCCCTTACAAATGTCACAGTTGGAATCCAGATGAGACGGTCCTAAACAGTACACGTACTTTGACTATGTGTCTGATTTCAGAATTTTCTGGCCACAACCCACACATTTTTTAAACCATGAAGGTTTATCAGACATTGTAAAAGTAGATACAAAGGGTAATAAAAGAAATACATTAGAAAAACTTTTTTTTAAATAAAGAGAAAAAAAATTACCAAAAATGTAAATGTGAGAAGGAGCATTAAAAAGTACTATAAAGGGACAGGATACCAGTGATATATAAGAGTACAAGGGAAGTTATATTTTAAAGGGAGGAAAAGAGTGTAGAATATAAGAGTTGTATAAAAAACATAGCTAACTTACAAAAAAAGTCTAAAGGCTCACTCTCCAGTTTCAAAATCTACATCTGAATGCTATGGCAACAAATGAGATCTTAGGTATATAAGGTGACTACAGCATTGTGAGTAAAGGGAAGAGCTCGAGAGTTTCAGTGTTCTACAATCTGGAAGAAAAGGCCAAGTTGGATCACAGGATTGGATTTGAACCCAAACAGTTGAAAAATGAATGAAAATAACATCAGATCATACCTTAAAAAAAAAACAGTGGGGAAAAAACAAATAAGCAGATCTAACCTATATTACAACCTGAGTTAAGTATACTTTGTTCTGCACTTGCAGTGTTACAGACAGTATTGCATTTTATTTATCTGTTTGTTTCATTGAATATTGTGGTCTCACTGTCTCTCTGCAGTTAGCTTGCTACAAGTGTAGCAAACTGGTTTCATTGGGGGTTATTGTTGTTTCACTTCTTTGATATTCGGTGTTTAACTCTTAGCCTAGATGGTTTCTCTGTGCTTACAAGTGTTAGTCACATATTGGTGTATTTATTTCTGCTCAATATCTGAGCTGTTTGGCTGGCTGCTATCTACCTACAATCAACTGTATTACAAGCTGAGTTAAGTATGCCTTGTTCTGCACTTGCAGTGTTAGAAATAGTATTGCATTTTATTTATCTGTTTATTTGTTTCATTGAATATTGTGGTCTCTGTCTCTCTGCAGTTAGTTTTCCTCCTCCCTCCCTGTTCTTGTTGTGGTATTAATCTTGGTGGCTTTGGAACTGATCTCCCCTCCTGTAAATTTGTGCTTGAACACTCCTCCTGGGCCCATCTCATTTGCTAACTCAGCTGAGTACAGTGAGATCATATTTTCATTTCAGACACTCCTACCAGTCCCATCTCTTCAGCTCTATCCACTGTGTACAGAGAGAGCATTTGGGAAGGACAACCCATGTAGTCTCTTAATTGTGCTCTATTCCACACCTCTCCACTAAAAAAATTATACTTTATTCAGCTGCTCTTACTGTAACTGTCTTCTACTTTCTTTACTACCTTAGTTTGCTGTTCTGTGTGCTCTTAAGTGTTCAAGAGCTCTTATTCTGCACTTATTACTGCTGGTTAGTAGCCTTATTAAACTTTGTCTGCTATTCTGCACTTATTACTGCTTGTTAGTAGCCTTATTAAATTTATCTGCTATTCTAATCGTTAGTTTTAGTACTTGTGCTTCAGGCCAGTTATTTTACATTTAGAGTTTTTGTGGACAAACCCTCATCAAACCCTGCTCTCCTTAAGTCCACCAAGTATTCAGAGCGCTATGTCTGGACAATTCCCATCAGTTTCCCCTGCCAGTCTGGTCAACATGGGCATACTGAGACAGTGTAGAAACTGCCTCATGTTCACAGACAGTCCCCTTCTCCCAGCACATAATTCTTCCACTTGCGAGAGATGCTGGAATCCATGCTCTCTCACACCACAGTCAGTACTCCTGACAAAGACGAGATTGCCAGTACAAGCACCACACCACCCACATCACACAGCCACACACCCCACCTATGCAGGGGTCCTTAACAAATCTTACCTAAACAACAGAGACCCCGAAACACACACTCAAACATTCCACACACAATGCCAATCACATCGCACAAAGTAGTCAACACACCAGTGTCTCACAAACACAGCCCAGTAGGCATAACAATAAACCAACGCAGCCCATAGGGCATAACAATAACCCAAACATACTAGTCATTGGTGACTCAATAGTGACACACACTGATGTCCACCTCACTAGGCTCAACAAGAAGGTCACGGTCAGCTGTATGTCGGGCGCTAGAATTCACCACATCACGTACGCACTTAAGTCTCTCCACAACAGGTACAAATAAGACTCTTTCATTGTCCATGTTGGTGTGAATGACTTGAGATGTACCTTCTTGGACTATATAAAGAGAGACTTGACTGAGCTCTCAGAATATGTGCTCCAGGCAGGTGTGACACTAGCCCTGAGCAGCATCCTGCCTTCACCAAGAATGATGCCACAATACCAACAAAAAATGATTGACTTCAACAACTGGCTTAGTTTCTGATGTCTTTTCAGGGAGATCCAGTATTTGTCTGCCTGAGATGACATGGTTGACAGGCCTCATTGCTTTGCCAGAGATGGCTTCCACATGTCACCCCTGGGGTTCCGGATCTTAGCCAAGGCTCTTGCCTCCCCCATTGTGCCTTTTTTAGGCTATGTCCCAAAGACAAGTCTTCCAACATGAAAAATCTGTCAAAAAGCAAACTGAAGGTCATGCTGCTCAATGCTAGGAGCCTTAATCTGAAATGCACTCACTGGAGACACTCATCACACTGGAAGATGCCGATGTCCGTGCAGTCACGGAAACTTGGTTCAGGGCTGCAGAGAGCACCCCTGCCTTTCCAGGCTATAATTCATTCCACATTTTCCGACCCCAAAATCAGGTTGGAAAAACCAAGGGTGGTGGAGTCTATATCTTCATTAAAGACAGGCACACCTCCAACTGGTATATCAGCATGATGCACTGGAATTACTCCAGGTGCAACTGACAGTTGGCAAGACACCCATCCAAGTTATAGCCAGCTATAGACCCCCCCTCCATGTCTTAGGACACCCACTCCTACCCTGGACCTATTCGACTCCATCAAGGTACTCCCTAACACCCTGATCCTTGGTGACTTCAACTACCTCACCATAGACTGGGTGAACTATTCCTGCGCTAATGCACTCATCCAACGATTCTTTGTCTTCATCATCTCTAATGCACTAGACCAGCTGGTCTCATCCCCCACAAGGGGAGATAACATACTCAACTTGGTTCTCACCAACATGGGTGACCACTGCAACAAACGCACAGTATGTTCTTCCCTGGTGAGATCAGATCATCAGTCTGTCTCATTCTAAGTTTCTATCCCACCCAACCCCTCCCCAGCCGTAACCAGGCTAAAAAACCTCTCAAAAGCAGACTACACCCTCCTAATGGAGGGTATCAGCAGCTTCACACCACCGCCCTCCCCAAAGGATGCAGACAACTATGCTGAACAGTACACCAGTGCAGTGCACAAGCACCTGTACAACTGCATAGACTCAGCCATACCAAACAGAAATAAAACCTGCTCCTCAAGGAAACACAAACCTGTTTGGTGGACATCCTCTATCAACAGTTTTTACAACAAAAGGAAGACACTGTTGTCCAAGGGTAAAAAGGAACAAATTCCAAATCGGAAAATCTCCCTCCACTGCCTCAACAAGCAAATTAAATCACTACTGAAAAACTCCAAAGCCAATTATGAGTTGAACCTAGCCTCTGAAACAAAAGGAAAGCACAAGTCATTCTTCAGTTACATTAGGAACCTCCATGGCAAAGCCCAAGTTTGTTCCAAATTAGTACTTAATGGCACCACTTACACTGATCCTGCTGACTTAGCCAACCTACTAGCGGACAGATTTGGCACAAACTTCACCCCCTTATCACATCCCCAAAGGCCCAGTCGACATCCCCAATACTTGCCCCACACCTCACATCTCCTTAGATCAAATCTTAAAGGCCCTATCCAAGGCAAAGAACACAGCTAGCATGGGACCTGATTATATCCCAGGCTTCACTAGCTTCCTCACTGAGCACCTTATTCAACCACAGCCAAAGTACAGGCTTCATTCCAGCAGAGTGGAGAACTGCCATTGTCATCCCCCTTGCACAAAGGTGGTGCCACTACTGACAAGGGAAACTATCGCCCCATTAGCTTGATAAGTCTGATCTGTAAAGCCATGGAGCGTATTATTATGGATCTCATAAACAAGGACATAGGCAATCTCCAAACACTCGACCCCACCCAATTCAGATTAGTCAGGGGTAGATCTCGCCTGTTGAACCTAGCTGACTTCTTTGAGACTGTCACCAAGACCTGGATGAGGGAAAGTCAGTACATACAACTTACCTTGACCTGGCCAAGGCCTTTGACACAAATCCCCACTCAGTCATCACTGAAAAGCTAACACAGCTTGGTGTTAATCCCTATCTCATCAGATGGGTGGTCAACTGGCTCACAGATAGGACCCACATAGGTGCCACCACCTCCGCCAGCAGACCTGTCACTAGTGGTGTTCCGCAGGGATCTGTCCTGGGACACCTACTGTTTGGCATCTACCTCTCAGATGTCCAGGCAAAGACCAAGCGCCTGTGGCTCACCAAGTTTGCTGATGACTAAGTTGGGTGCAGTCAATGACTCCCAAAATGACATTAACATACTGCAAGAGGGTCTCACAGCTAGAAATAAGTGGTGCTAAAGTTATGGCTTGAAGTTAAACACAAAAAAAGTATTATCATACCATTTGGCAAAAACACGATCCGTACTGATTACCACATCAATGGCAACCCCTAAGCACACAACCCGTGGTATGAGACCCAAGTAGTTTGACAACAATCTCACATTTGACCATCATGTGTCAACAATGGTCAGAAAAGCCTTTTACTTGGTTCATCTCATAAGTAAAGGGATTGCATCCAGAAAAAAGGAGGTTATTACCTCTCTGTACTCCTCTCATTAGACCTATAATTGACTATAATGCCCAGTTTGGTATGTAGCTCTGCAAACACCTGCACCAACTGGAAAGGCCACAGAAATATCTCACAAAGAGAATCCATGGCTTCCAACACCTGTTTTATGTGGACAGGCTCAAATCACTATCACTTTATTCGGTATAAACAGATTGCTCAGAGATGTTCTGTGTCACCTACAAGGCAATATCTGACCCTGCCCTACTAGAGATGCTCCATATACATAAGGCTAACTCCTTGTGCATTACCCACTCATTAGGCCTAAATCTAATATGCAACATCAACAAAACCTGCAGGAGAGACATGTTAGTCTCCCAGAGGCTGCCCCATCTCTGGAATAGACTTCCCATACATGTCAAACAGAGTACCTCACTGACTCTCTTCAAGAGCAACCTTGATGAGTGGATGGAAAACCACAAATTTGTCCCAGGGGTTCCACCTTTGTCCGTTACTGACAGGGATGACAGGTGCTGACTGAGGTTTCTTTTTGGGGCTAAACTCTTGGTCAGGCTTGTAAGAGCCCCAGGGCCATTAGCCTAGTAACCTTCTATGATCCTATGAATAAAAACAGTACTCTCTACAAACAAGGGAGTTTTTAAGGAGGAACAGATGAGACCAATTTAAAAATGTTAAGAGAAAAGATAAGAACAAATGGGCTGAAAAGGATCAATGGTTTTGTTGGATGCCCATGCAGAAAAATGGCAAGTCTTTTGAGGGGAACACCTCTGAGAAGAAGAAATAATGGCAAGTACTCTCTCAGAAAAGGCATGACTACTAACTATTAACAGAACTTGAAAGGCCATGCCATCAGCTTTATGGCATTTATAGCAGAAAAAAACATAGAATTTATTTTTGACTTGCCTGAAAGGTGAGAAAACACCATCTTTAACGGTTACATATGAAGTGGTTTGTTTAGCAAAAGAGTTCTCAGTGGGGCATCAATTTAGTGCACCAGAAAGGGCTACAAAAATGGCTTTAAGAAGTCTGGCTCCCTGGATAAATCTCAACTTCAAAGAAAATGAGGTAAAAGTGTAATGGAGTTCAGCTAGTCAAGTGTGAGTTTGGATATCATGGGCATGTCACTCCCCTCCTCTGTGAATGAATCAGTGAAAAGTATTTAAGACACTTGGCATTTGCTGGAGATGCACAGCTTGCACACTGGTTTGTCCCAGGGCCAGAAAATTGTTCTTGCCGCTGAAGAACTCAGAAATCAGAGAGACATCAACAGGCAAAGTCTAAGTTTGCCTGACAGAAAACTAGACTCTCCTGGGATGTGGTTTGCTAACAAAAAAACAGCAGTGTACACTGATGGCCCAATGCCACACACTAACGGTCTCCCTAAACAGAATGAAGGAACACTTTTCCACGACATGTTAACATATCAGACAAAAACCCTCTTGTTTGACTGCCTACTGAAATAGATACTTTTAAAAAGCTAACAATGACAAAATAAAGTACAGTATTCACTGTTGCAGTCCTAACAAATGGGTTATCCGGACCTCGGTAGCCCTCAATCAGCCAGAATACCAGAGATATCTGTATATGATGTCAGCTGCCATTGGTTGTAAAAGACGCCAGGACGTCAGATAGAAAAGGAGGCAGCAGACGCCACTTCCTCAGTTTTTCTTGCCTTAACAATCGGGAGCCCCCCCCCAAAAAAAAAAAAAATTAAACCAAAATAAATATACCCTGGATAAATAAAATAAAATCCAGCCTGTGCCTTAGGAAACAAGAGCAGAAAAACAAAAAGGGGGAAGGAAGGGGGGAAACCAGGACTGCAACAGTGAATACACTCGAACATCTACACTTATGGTAAGTGTACACAACTGTACTATGTTCATCATGTTTCACTGTTGCAGTCCTAACAAATGGGTTGATTCCCAAAGTCCAGAGAAAAGGGAGGAGGAATAACAACTGTATTAAGGATTAGAGAGAATGCCCTGCAAAACAGCAGTGGCAAAACCTGATCTGGATTTAGAAAACAAAGGCAAATTATAATGCGTTGTGAAAGTGTGTACAGAAGTCCATGTGGCCGCTTCCAAAATGTCCTTAGTAGGAACACCCCCTTAAAAAAGCTACAGAAGTGGAAGCTGCTCTAGTGGAATGGGTCCTATCCCCTTGTGGAGGAGCCTTGCCATGAAAAGTGCAACAGAAATGTATACATTGTGCAATTCATTTAGAAATGGTCTGTTTAGAAATAGCTTTGCCCTGAGCCCCAGGGGCAAAACTGACCAATAGCTGAAATGAATTACGCAGGTATTTAGTCCTGTCCAGGTAAAACCTGAGCTGTCTGTGCACATCAAGAGAATGCAGGATCCTTTCCCCTCTACTGTGTGGATTAGGAAAAAAGGTAGGAAGGTGTATGGACTGGTTAAGCATCAGACTAGAAACCACCTTAGGTATAAAAGAGGGATTGGTTCTAAGAGAAACTATCTGCATGGAAGATGATAAAAGATTCCACAGCCATCAAAGCTTGCAGCTCAGAAACTCTTCTTGCTGAAGTTATAGCCAAGAGAAAGGCAGTTTTTCAAGATAGAAACTTTAAATCCGCTGTGGCAGCTGGCTCAAAAGGAGGCAGAGTGAGTTTCTCTAGAACAAAATTAAGATCCCAGGCAGGAGTAGGTGCCCTTCTGGGAGGTTTTAAGTTGGTTGCCCCTCTGAGAAACTGTTTCATCAGAGGATGAGAGTAAATGGGTTATTCAAAAGAACAGTGAGCAGAAATAGCTGATGCGTGGATCTTTATAGAGGAAAAAAAGGCCATCATGAAGCAAACCCACCAAGTAATCCAGAATCAGGGGGAAAGGTGGCAGGGAAGAAGATTCCCTTCTAGCCTGCATCCAAAGACAGAATCTTTTCCATTTGTCAGAGTAGGATTTCCTAGTGCTAGGCCTCCTGGCCTCACGAAGTACCTCAACCACCTGTTGGGATAGAGGTGCAGAGAGGGGGTGATTCATGCTATGAGCCAGGCCGCCAAATGCAGAGTCTGAAGATGAAGATGTAGAATTTTTCCTTCTTCCTGAACCAACAGATCTGGTATCAGAGGAAGATGCCAAGGCTGAAACTGGGAGAGACTGCAAAGCAGTGGATACCAGTGCTGCCTGGGCCAGTCTGGGGCTATGACAATGGCCCTTGGTCTTTCATCCCTGATCTTTAACAGTACTTTGGGAAGAAGAGGCAGAAGAGGGAAGGCATAAACTGAAAAGTAGTGTCCATGGGAAGGACAGAGCATCCACTCTCCAAGCCTTGTTGTGATGCTGTCTGGTGCAAAAGGTTGGCAGAAGGTGATTGGTTGGAGATGAAAAGAGATCCACCTGAGGGGTGCCCCAACATTGAATGATGCTGTAGAAGACTGCCTTGTTCAATTGACATTTGTGAGGATCCAGGGTCTGCCTGCTCAACTGGTCTGCCAAGGTGTTGAGACTCCCTGGAAGAAACTGAGCCATGAGATGCAGGCTCAAGGATGGTGCTATGGACCATCGTATCATATTTTGTCTGCACAGAGGGTAAGAGTGAGTCCCTCCCTGCTTGTTGATGTACCACATGACTGTGGTGTGGTCTTGTCCTGATAAGCAGGGTTCCCGGGGAAAGTAAACACTTGAAGGCCAGCAAGGCCTGCTGAACCACTATCAATTCCTTCAGATTTATGTGCAAGTGAATCTGCTGGTTGTTCCAACTTCCCTGTATGCATTTGCCATCCAGATGAGCTCCCCAAGCATAGTCCGATGCGTCTTTGGTAAGAGTTTGGACGGCAGGAGGTGGACGAAAGTTCATGACTTTTTTTTGTAGACAGGCTTTTGCCCACCAAAAGAACTCTGTAGACATGGGATCAGAAGAAGTATCATGTCCAGGTCCTGTATATGTTGACACCAAAGGTTCTTGAGGTACCACTGCAATTTCCTCATATGCAGTCTGGCACATGGAATCATCAGAATACAAGAGACCATGAATCCCAGAACTTGCAGGGAGCTGGGACATGCTTGCCAATTCCTTGAAGTAAATTGAAAGTGTAATTTGTTTCTCATGAATGAGGAATATCATCTGGGCGGCTGTGTTCAGACTCGCTCCCAGGAAAGTAATCTCCTTGGTGGGTACCAGTTTGGATTTCTTTTCTTTTGAGAGTGTAATCTGGGGCAGAGAGAAGATTCCTCACAAACTCCAAATCCTTTAGAAGCTGTTCTTGAGAATTTGCTTGAATGAGGCAATCGTCCAAGTATGGATAAATCTGAATTTTCCTCAGCCTGCAAAAAGCAATGACTGGAGCCAGACATTTTGTGAAAACTCTGGGAGCAGGAGATAAGCCAAAGGGCAGCACACAGAATTGAAAGTGTTGCTTGCCCGCTCTGAAACGAAGGTACTGCCTGCAGCCTTCCCTTATAGGGATGTGCAGATAGGCTTCTTTGAGATCTAAAGTTACCAGCCAGACATCCTTGGCCAACAGTAGAAGCAACTGCTGCAGAGTGAGCATTTTGAACTTTGGTATCACCAAAAAGGTGTTTAGAATGGGACGCCAGGTGCCCTCTTTTTTGGAAATAAGAAAAGTCTGGAGTAGAAGCCCTGGCCTACCTGCTGTGCAGGAACTGACTCTATTGCTCCCAGGTTTAACAGGGAAGAAATTTGCTTTTCTGCTTCTGCCTCTGGTTTGGGAGAATATCTGGGAATCCCTTGTGTGCAGGAAAGGTGTGGAAGAAAAATTAGTGTCCCTGTGACAGTCCTGAGTACCCATTTGTTGTCTGTGATGGTGACCCAAACATTTGCAAAAATGGCCAATCTTCCCCCTTACACAAACTCTGGGCAAGCAGGAACAGGCAGTGGTTGGACAGAGTCATTGAGAATGCTTGGCGTGGGAGTCCTTTGAGGGGTAGCAGCATGCCTCCTTGCAGACCTATAACCTCTAGTCCTGGGACGGCTCTGTCTACTGGGATCACGAAAAGTCCAATTCTTTGAAGGGTAGTTCCTGCTGAAGCAAGGAGGTTGAACTTGAAAGAAAGTCTTTAACCGTTTGCATAGACTTGGCCTTATTCTCCCATCTTTTTCAACACCTCCTCTGCTTTGCTGCCAAAAAGATGTGCAAAGGTACATCTAACAGCTTAGACTTGACAGGCTCTGGAAAGGGCTGTTCCCTGAGCCAAGCAGGTCTTCTAATAACAGATCCAGCAGCTGCTGCCCTGCAAGAAGCTTCTAAAGTGTCAAAACCACAATGTAATGAATGCTTACTGACAAGACTGGCAGAATGCAGCAAACCTTGCATGTCCTTACTCTCTGCCAGGGAAGGCATACCTGCAATCCTTGCCTTAATAGCCTTCAAGGTATGCTGTTGATATTTAATCATATGAAAAAGACAATTGGTAAACCTAATAGCAAGAGTGGCGGAGGTATAAACCTTCTTACCCCACCTATCTAAGGCCCTAGATTCCCTGTCAGAGGGAACAGGATTCCAAGTAACAGTGGCCTTAACCCCTTTAGGTCCATGAAAAATAACCTCTGGGTCAGCAACAGGATTCTTAAAAATAAACTGATGTGAATCAGGAAAGTACAGTTGTGTACACTTACCATAAATGTAGATGTTAGAGTGTATTCACTGTTGCAATCATTACATTTGGGTAATCCTGCTGGCAGGTTGCTTTCAGCCGGCCTGAATTCCAAAGTCTTGGGTCCTGCGTCGGCTGCTGTCACCCCTTCCCTGATGTCAGGTTGTCAGGGGTATAAAAGAAGCAGCCGACGCCATTTTCTTCAGTTTTTCTTTATAAACCATATATATAAACCATAAATACACCAATATAAATTTTACAAGCAAATACACCAATTAAGTTGTATAAATCAGAGAAGGAAAGATAAGAACCATAGAAAAAAGGGAGATGGCAGGTGGGTAACCTGGACTGCAACAGTTCTGAACCATATGATATTGGCCTGCCTTGGTACCAGTGCCTATTTGTAAATGTAATACTGAATGTTTTTTCATGCTTTGATACCGTTTTAACTGTATATTTACTCCTGACGCTGTTTTAAAATGTTTTAAACATCGAGTCATTGCTCCGCCTTTTTAAAAGGACCTTTGTGTATAACGGAGTGTGCGTTTAATGCTTCTAGCTTTTTAGAGGTTTTAGATACTGTTCAACTGTAGAATACTTCAGACGCCGTTTTTAATAGCTTTAAATACAGCGACTTTGACCCGCCTTTTAGTAGAACCTGTGTGCAAAATGGAGCGTCCATATAAGCTTCTGATTCTGCCTAGATGTAGTCTGCAAACGGCAACCTATACATGTGGAATTTAAAAGAAGTGACCCACACTGCTAAAGTTCTCACTTTAAGGCTGTTCAAGGCCATTTAAGGCTAACAAATTGTACAACTGAGTAGCCTAAACACGTGTACTGTTTTACTCCGTACAACTGCCTTTGTCTGAATCCGACTATTACCTAATGTGACTTAATTTAATTCAGTTCTACTAATAATTGTTGATCCTTTTCTGCTTACTGCTCTAGGGATACTGTTATTTACTACTTCAATACAACTTATCTCTCATTTTTCTCTTGTTCTCCAGCTTTCACCCGGATGTACCCCTTGTGATTACGCCTGGGTGGACACCTACACCTAAACTAATATTCTACATTCTCAGCCAATTGCTCTAAGCAATTTCAACAAACCCTGCTGCCTCTACCAAGCTTCTCCTAGAGGAATCCAAGGAAGTATGTGTATTTTGCTGCCTAGCCTTGAAATACCATAGTCTGTAAGCCCTGCCAGGTGTTCAGTTTGCTCCTGCCAGGAAAGCCAGCAGCCTAACCCCTCATTCTCCTATCTCCATTCTTCCCCCTCACCTAGTCCCCTGACTTCTCTTGCTCCCTTCTCCCTTCAGTCCAACCCAGACCTGGGTTAGCCCTGGTGTACTTAGGTGCAATTCTGCATTTGTCCACAAGATGGCACCCTCTCCCCACTAATATCTACTTCTATTCACTTACTCTAACATTCTCTTTAAACTCTAGCTTTTCCTTTTTCTCTCTCTCTTATTTCATTTTAGTCCATTCCAACCCACTAATCCTAGGCCCCCTCCACTTACCTTTCCGCTATTCAGCACTCCACTGATAGGTTTTCGATCCTCTCCTGACCACTTGGTTCTTCCTGCTCCATTCGCCCTTCGGGCTCACTCCGCTCCCCTACCCTGCCCCCAAATCCCACCCACCCACAGCACCTCTACCTTTATCCCCCCCATAACCACACCCCCCAACATTACAAACCAATCATCCTCCAATAACCTGGAAACTCTCACTCCTATTTTCCCACCAACATTAATTTCATTTACCTCTCATAGGCTTATCACCTAACCAATTATAATCATTCACCATCCCAACTCCCACTCCCATACCACATCCCCCCAGTCCTTCACAATTCTCACACTTTCACCTCTATTTGTCTACTAATAGCTCTTTACATACAATTCTCTCCCACCTCCACATATAATTCAACTACTACTTAATAACTACTGTTAGCTCCTTTTCATCATGCCTTTAAACCCCCCATTTTTCTCCTTGTTACTAACTCTACTCCTTACCTTAACCTATCTCTACTACCTCACATAACCCAGTTATTCCCACCACTCCCAAACCTTCCATATAACTAACCATCTTACCTCCTCACTGCCACACTCAAACATCCCAATTTCCCCCATCTTTGCCCTATAAAAAACCTTATTACCACTCAGAAACACTCTACACACATAATATTGTCTAAATCCTACAAAAGCACAATAGAGCCTAATCTACTCTCTATACTGTCCAATTACTACTTCAACCCAATTCTATATTCCATTACCAATCTATTATCTGGCGATATCCATCCCAACCCAGACCCCTCCTCCTCAACAACCAAAGATAAGTCCATACTATTCACCGCCTTAAACTCTCAAAGTATAGTTAACAAAATCCCAAACCTCCATGCCTGGCTAACACTATATAAACCAGACATCTTATCCATCTCAGAAACATGGTTAAAACCCCATATAAAAGACTCTGAAATACTCCCACCAAACTATTCTATCATCAGAAGAGACAGGTCTCACAAAAAAGGTGGAGGAGTAGCTCTCCTCTACTCAACCTCCTTGTCAGTTACCCCCTATAACAAACCTACTCCTCAATTTAATAACGCTGAACTACTCATAACACTACTTCAAGTTAACAAACACAAATACATATGTATAGCTTCACTCTACATCCCCCAGGGGATAATATTGCCACACTCAAAGACATCCTCTCCTGGCTTACCAACAACGTTAGCTATGAAACAGTAATCTTAGGTGACATGAATATTAATTGGGAATCCATTCAGTCTCCCAGAAACCCAATTAACATCAACCTACATAATTTTTCCCAACTAATCTCCTCTATAACACACCCATCAAAAAATCTCTCCAGTGGCAGTATTCTGGACTGGATTTTAGTCTCTCATCCCCACTATTTCTCAGGCAGTGGAACTCTTCCCAGTCACCTTGCTGACCACATACTCATCTTCACTCGCTGTCTCCCCTTACTCCTACATCGCACCCACAACTATATTACAATCCGTAATCAAAAAAACTTTAACTCGTCAACCTTTAATAACTCCCTAAAAACTATAAACTGGAATGGTCTAAAAACACTACCCTTAGATAACGCTGTTGGCCATTTCAATACTACATCCTTAAAACTACTAAACTTCCATGCTCCTCAAAGAACAAAGAATAAAAACTAAAACTGCCCCTTGGCTTACCAAAAATACACTAGCAACAATGCGGCTAAGAGATAAAGTCTGGACAAAGTACCAGAAAAATAAGACCCCCCCCCTCATCCATAATGAATATAAAACACTTAGAAACAGAGCAAAAAAGCTTATCTCTGATCGACAAAATTACTACGCCATACTCCAAAACAATAACAAAACAAATCCTCAAAAATTCTGGAAAGGCATCTCTACTCTACTTAATCCTAGTAAACCAGTCACTCCCACCCCAGACTCTAATACCCCAGATATAGACTTAGCCACATAATTCAACTCCTTTTTCATTGAATCTATTTCCAAATTAACATCTTCATTCTCTAACAATACACTCTCCAACTCATTTCCATCCTCCCCCACCAACACTTCACCCAGCACAACTACCACTCCCCCACTCATATCTACTAACTCTCTTCCGTCCATCCCCTCTCCTACTCTCACTTGCTCCTCATCTTCTTCACCCCCTAACATCCCCTCTCCACACTCCCCTCCATTCTAATTAAAACCTATACCCACTTCTACCATTCAAAAACTCCTTCAGAAACTAAAACCATGCACCAGTGCTCCTGATGACATCCCTTCCTACTTTCTTAGCATAGCTGCTGATGCAATTGCCTACCCCATTAGCATACTAATCAACCGCTCGATACAAGAAAGCACAGTTCCCCTAATCTGGAAAAAGGCCTTCATCATACCTTTACATAAAGGTGGCAATAATAACAATGTTACTAACTTCCGCCCCATCGCTACCCTCTCCCCCATCTCTAAACTCCTTGAAAAGTGTATCCACCTTCAACTGCTACCATATCTCCTAGATAATCACCTACTATCTCCCACACAACATGGATTCAGACCTAATCACAGCACTATGACAGCACTCCTCTCTTTCCTTGAAACTGTAAATAAAGCCCGGGACTCTGGCCTTATTGTATCTACCCTTCTACTCGACCTCTCTAAAGCCTTTGATACTATATCACATAGCCTGCTTCTAACCAAACTCTCAAAACTTAACCTATCTCCCTCATTATTGAACTGGTTCTCCAGCTACTTATCCAATAGATATCAAGCAGTAAAATGGAAAAAGGCAACCTCCTCATTTCTTAACACCCCAGAGTACCCCAAGGCTCCATATTAGGTCCCCTCCTCTTCAACATATTTATAAATGATTTCCACAATGCTATTCCTCTCTCCAACAGCATCCAAACCATTATCTGCACTGCCACTACTATCCCTACACTCCTAAAGCTAACCCAGGATGCTTTTTCAACTACTGAGCAATGGATGAAAACAAATCACCTAGCACTCAATGCCTCTAAAACCAAATTAATGATATTCACCCCCTCTAAAGTCAACTCTTTCAATATAAACACATTCTCTATTAACAGTCAAAATAACATTCCGCTGGAACTGGTGACAGAGACCAAAAGTCCAAATTGATAACCAACTAAACTTCAACTCCCATCTACAACTAAACATCAAAAAAACCCATCAAAAACTAGGAATGCTCTATCGACAAAATCACTACCTTACAACTGCCACTAAAGTCACTCTTTCTACTTCCTTTCTTATCCCCTCCCTTCTCTATGGAGCTCCACTTCTAACTAATCTACAAACCTCCCTGAAAACACAACTTTCCCCTGCTACAATAAAATCACCAAGTTTGCTACCAGCCAAAAGTCCTCTACCCACCACTGTTCCTCTCTCCAACAATTAAAATGGCTGGAACTACCCAATCATCTCACCTATACTCAACTATCCCTCGCACATAAGCTTATTTTCAACCCCCCCTCTGTCCCTCCCGGTCTTCTGTCTTTAAAATACACATACCTAATAGAATATTAAGGTCTAACAACCAAAATCTATTAGAAGTGTATAAACCAGCCCGTCCCCCAGGCAAAACTCTTCTATCGTATTGCCTAGCAGACCTCTGGAACTCCCTACCTCCATCTACCCGTACCACCTCTAACCATTTTATTTTCAAAAAATCTCTTCATTCACATCTACTATCCCAGTGGGAATGCTCTTGCTCCCACCCCACATAACTAACACTGCATATTTCCATTTCCTCCTCCTCCTGCTTACACCCTTGATTTCATTTCACTCTATCATTTCTCTTAATTCTTATTATGGTATCTGCAAGAATACTCTACACTCTACCTCTTAATTGCAGGACTCTCAATAAGTAATGACCTCTTATTTTTAATTTTGTAAAATCCTTTTAATCTGTATCTGATATAAGTTTTAACTCTTGTTGAATTAATTGCAATTGTTTGTTTATTAACTGTATCTGTCTACTTGAATTATTTACAGTGTTTAATCATGTCTAATAACCTTCTGTAACCTCATTTGTCTGGAGCTTTTCTCCCCAGGACTCTATTGAAAATGGGTTCATCTTGGCCCAATGGACTATCTTGGTAAACCAACTGCAAATAAATAAATAAATAAATAAATAAAACAGTGAATACACTCGAACATCTACATTTATGGTAAGTGTACACAACTGTACTATATTCTTCATGTTTCACTGTTGCAGTCATTACATTTGGGTAAAGTCCCAAAGCTATGGTTGGGAGGCTGGAGCTAGACAGCAGTAGGAGCAGCTATGAGGCCCTGCAGAAAGTACAGTTTTGTACCTACCATAAATGTAGATGTTCGAGGATTCCATTGCTGCAGTCCTTACTATTGGGGTATAGTCCGCGTCCAGTCGGCCCGAATACCAGAGTATAAGGCTGACGTCGGTCAGGGCGCATTAGACTGACGTCAGTACGTCAGGGTACTAATGCGCATGACCGACGTCATATCCTCAGTCTTTTCTTGCCCCAGATGTCAGAAGACCCTAAAAAGACAAGTCCCAAAATACCTGCACCAAAAACATGTACAATATATACAAGAATATATACAAAAATATAAGCATGTAAACTCACCTACACAACCACCCCTAAACACAGAGGGAAGGAGGGAGGGTATTGGACTGCAGCAATGGAATCCTCGAACATCTACATTTATGGTAGGTACAAAACTGTACTATGTTCTTCGTTTTCCATTGCTGCAGTCCTTACTATTGGGTAGAATCCCAAAGCAGAGGTAAGGGAGGCTGGCAAATCATAAAGAAGTAGGAGCTGACAACATACCTTGCAAAACAGCTGTGGCAAAACCAGCCCTAGACTTAGAGTAGATAGGAAGGTGATAATGCTTAGAGAAAGTATGCACTGAACTCCAAGTAGCTGCTTCCAAAATATCCTTAGTTGCCACCCCTTAGAAATGCTGTTGAAGTGGCAGTAGCCCTAGTGGAATGAGGCCTAATCCCAGCTGGAATCTCCTTGCCATGATGGGAATAACAAAATGCAATGCAAAAGCCAATCCACCTAGAAATAGTTTGTTTTGACACAGGCTTGCCCTGTGAACTCAAAGCAAAAGAAACAAACAACTGCTGAGACTGCCTAAAATCCTTAGTCCTGCTTAAATAATAACGCAATTGCCTGTGTACATCTAAAGTGTGCAAAATCTTTTCCCCTTTATTTTGAGGGTCTGCATAAAACGTAGGCAAATGAATAGTTTGGTTTAAAGCCACACTAGAAACCACCTTAGGCATAAAGGAAGGATTAGTACGTAATGATACCCTATCCTTATGGACAATCAAAAAGGGCTCTACTGCCATAAGGGCCTGCAACTCAGACACCCTTCTTGCAGAAGTAATAGCCAACAGAAAAGCAGTCTTCCATGACAAGTATTTCAATTCAGCAGTAGCTGCAGGCTCAGAAGGTTGTAGAGTAAGTTTTTCCAACACAAAATTGAGATCCCAAGCAGGAGTAGGAGCTCTACGTGGGGTCTTATATTCTTTGCCCCTCTAAGAAACTGCTTGAACAAAGGATGCGAAAACAAAGGTGGGTCACAATCATAGTGAGCTGAAATTGCTGCAGCATGAATCTTAATGGAAGAGAAGGACAAACCTTTGTCCAATAACTCAGTAAGATATTGAAGAGCCACACTCAAATTAGGCTCAGAAATCTCCAAATTCTTTGCTGTACTCCAAAATAAAAATCTCTTCCATTTTTCTGCATACACTCTCCTTGTACTAGGTCTTCTAGCTTCCATAATCACATTTAAAACTTGTTGAGGAAGTTGAGACCTGCTGTGTTTCAACACAGAATATGCCAGGCTGTTAGATGAAGAGAGTGAAGCTTGACATTGAGCAGATGACCGTCCTGAGATAACAGATGAGGAATCAGAGGTAAAGGCCATGGAGGCTTCTTTACCAGACTCCGTAGTAGTGGGTACCAGTGTTGCCGAGGCCAATCTGGAGCTATCAAAATCATCCTTGGCCTGTCTTGTCTGACCTTTAATAGTACCTTTGGAAGAAGAGGCAGAGGTGGAAAGGCATACACATGAAGGTTTTTCCAACTGAAAGACAGAGCATCCACTTTCCAAGCTGTGTGATGAAACCCCTTTGTGCAATACTTTGGCAGCTGGTGGTTTAGTGGAGAAGCGAACAGATCTATGTCTGGAGTTCCCCATGACACTGTCAATTTCTGAAATACATGAAGATCCAGTTTCCACTCGTGGGGATCCATGATTTGTCTGCTTAACACATCTGCTAAGGAGTTCTGTGCTCCTGGCAGAAACCTTGCCTGAAGAGTTAGTTGCAAGCTTAGCGCAGTCTCCCATAAAATCATTGCTTGCCTGCATAGAGGATAAGAATGTGTTCCCCTTGCTTGTTGATGTACCACATGACAGTTGTGTTGTCTGTTAGAATCAACACCTGCCCTGGAAGAAGTAACTCCTTGAAAGCCATTAATGCAAACTGGACTGCTAACATCTCCTTCATGTTGATATGTAGATGCTGTAGTCTGGCAGGCCACTTGTCTTGTATTCACTTTCCATTTAGATGAGCTCCTCAAGCAATGTCCGAGGCATCTGTCGTTAAAATCTGACTTGCCTCTGGCCGGGTCACAGAGAGTCCCTTGTTTAGGTGACATTCCTGAGCCCACCACAAGAATTCTTTTGAAGGCAAGGTATTATTTGAATGACAGTGTCCAAATCCTGGCAGTGCTGTGTCCATACAGTTTTGAGATACCTTTGTAGCTTCCTCATATGCAGTTTGGCATTGGGAAGCACCAGAATACAAGATGCCATGAACCCTAATGCTTGAAGGACTGTCCTTGCAGTCAGCACGGACTGATGAGATAGTTGATGGAAGTAAAGTGACAGACTCTTTTGTTTGTCCGGGGTTAAAAAGGCCATCTGGGCTGCTGTATTCAGTCTCACACCCAGAAAGCACATGTCTTGAGAGGGTACTAGACTGGACTTTATTTCGTTCACAGAATACCCTAGGCATCTTAGCACTGCTATAACATATTCCAGATGCTGTAGAAGGTCTTCCTTTTCTTGAGCCAGAATCAGGCAGTCGTCCAAGTAAGGATAGATTTGAATTCCTTGAAGCCTGAAGTAAGCTATCACTGGAGCCAGAACCTTTGTGAATACTCTGGCAGTAGATAAGCCAAAGGGCAATGCAGAGAACTGATAATGAGAATTTCCAGCTCGAAACCGCAGATACTTCCTGCAACTTAGCCTTATAGGCACATGAAGGTAAGCTTCCTTGAGATCTAAAGTTACCATCCAGTGATCTTTGCCCAGCAGAGGTAAAAGCTGTTGTAACGTCAACATCTTGAACTTGGGAATGTCCAGAAAAGTGTTGAGGAGAGATAAATCCAAAATTGGTCTCCACGTGTTCCCCTTCTTTGGTACTAGGAACAGGCGAGAATAAAATCCTAGGCCCCTTTCTGATACAGGGACTGGCTGAATGGCCCCCATCTGGAGTAACTGAGAAACTTGCTTGTGAGCCTCCTTTCTTTGTGGAGGAGGAACGTCTGGCATGCCTTTGAAAGGGGCATTGTATGGAAATAAAATCTGTAACCGTGGTGAAT
Source organism: Protopterus annectens (assembly GCF_019279795.1). Taxonomy (NCBI): domain Eukaryota; kingdom Metazoa; phylum Chordata; order Ceratodontiformes; family Protopteridae; genus Protopterus; species Protopterus annectens. The sequence goes on from NC_056729.1 coordinate 882,115,309, forward strand.
GATATCCAACACCCATTTGTCTTGAGTAATTAAATCCCAATTTTCTTTGAAAAGAGACAGTCTTCCTCCCAAAGGAGCTGCCAGACGAGAATCTACTGGCAGCTGAAAAGACAGGTCATTGGGTCTGTTTACGAAAGGACTGACCCTGCCCTCACCAGAAGTCTGAGCAGGTGAACTCCTGTTCTAGGCCTAAAAGAACCTTGAGCCCTGCCCCTACCACGTCTAGACCTACCCCTAGACTGGGAATCATAAGCAGGATATGTCCACCCCTTAGCAGGCCAATTTCTACTAAACTTCGGTGGCTGCACCTGCAAAATATCTTTAACAGTTTGCATAGACTTAGCTTTGTCCTCCATTTTCTTTAAAACTGCTTCCACAGGCGATCCAAACAACACATCAGACTGTAAAGGAGCATCCAAAATCCTTGTCTTAACATGCTCAGCTAAATTCTGATCCTTCAACCAGGCATGCCTGCGAAGAACAGAACTAGTAGCAGCCACCCTCGAGGAGGCCTGTACAGCATCAAAACCACATTGCAAAGAATGCTTACCCACTTGCTCAGACACATGAACCAAGTCCAGCAACTCTTTACACTCAATACCTTCCGCCAAAGCATCCACCTTAGATTTTAATTGTGAAAGGAGATAATTCTGATATTTTAGCATGTGAAACTGACAATTCAACGCTCTCATGGCTAGAGTGGAAGAAGTATACACTTTCTTTCCCCACCTATCCAAGGCCCTTGCCTCTTTATCAGTGGGAACCGGATTTTTAACCACAGAAGCCTTAACACCTTTAGGCCCTTGAGAAATAGTTTCTGGGTCCGCCCTAGGACTCTTAAACAAATACTTATGAGCTTCGGGCACCCTATAATACCTATCAGGCTTAACAGGAGCAGGAGGCAAAGAGTCAGGATTCAGGGAAGCCTCTGCAAAACCATCTTCCACCACATTCAACACAGGAGGAATAGCTAAGGGCCTATGCTGGGGTAAAAACAAGAATTCCCTAAGCCTTTTCCTGGCCTTCCCATTTAAAGTGCTCCCTCATGGAATGCAGAGTCTCTGAAAATGAGAAATCCTCAGGAGGAGAAGCTGTAGGAGTGGAATCATCCACATCAGAATCAGAATAAGTAGGATACTCCTGCAAGTCTTCCGCAGAAGACTCTGAAGCCTCTGAACACTGTTCAAAACTATCAAACTCCGGTTCCACCCTAGGCCTCATATCAGGCGGGGGCATAGAACCTCTAATCATAGTAATCAAATCTTCTGCCATTTTAAGCATATGTTTCTTAGGTACAGAACCCGAAATGCTAGGAGAAGCCCCCACTGAAGCTGAACTAGGCCTACCTCTCAAAGAAGTTTTGGCAACAGAAGGAGAGGCTCTAACTACCTTGGGAAGAGAGGGAAGAACAGTTACCTGAGAAGCCCCTCAGCCTGGCCTACCTCCTGAGAAGGCACATCCTGTAACAGTAAAGTTTCTGCCTGAGACTCCATGGAAACTCCTGGCAAAACCTCTGGCTCCACTGAGCCTTCTAAAGAACCGACGTCCGGGACTGCCGGTTCATCAACCCTAGGCTTCACTGTTTTGTCCTTGCGCTTCTTGGAAGCGGCGCCGAGCATCCGACGGCATTTTATAATTGCAACGCTTCCCAAACACTAACCTGGCACAGTCTAACCTCCTCTTAATAGTGCTTGTTAAACCTAGCACAAGAGCGGCAACCAACAACGTCGTGCTCAGGCCCTAAACAAGGTATACACAAGGTATGGTAATCCCTATGAGGTATCTGTTTCCCACAAAAAATACAGTTATTCACTTTTTCTGACATCCGGTAAAATACTGAGGCAAGAAAAAACCAAAATGTTCCCAACGGGTACTTAGCCAACTCTGTTTCGGTCTGAAACTCCGGTTTCGGAAATATTTCAGAACGCCAACCTGCACTCGCAAAACTGCTTCTGCATCGGACCCTGCGGCAAAAAAGACTGAGGATATGACGTCGGTCATGCGCATTAGTACCCTGACGTACTGACGTCAGTCTAATGCGCCCTGACAGACGTCAGCCTTATACTCTGGTATTCGGGCCGACTGGACGCGGACTATACCCCAATAGTAAGGACTGCAGCAATGGAAAACGAAGAACATCTGCAGTGGCAAAGCCTGCCCTGGATTTAGAGTAGAGTGTCAGATGATAATGCTTTGTAAAGGTGTGCACTGAACTCCAAGTAGCTGCCTCTAAAATGTCCCTGGTTGGTTGGTACTCTGAGAAAGGCTCAAAGGTGGTAGCCTCCCTTACTGAACCCTCCTGCAGCCTATGCCACTACTGCCTCTTAAAAGTGAATCTAAACCTTGTACAACCAAAAATGAATTCTCTCTCCCAGATAATAGCCACACTAGACACCCTTGGCTTAAACACTGCTATGAAAAGTAATCTTAGGTGCAGAATAATTGGGAATCCTTCAGTCTCCCAGAAACCCAATTAACATCAACCTTTTTTTTTTTTTTTTTTTTTTTTTTTTTTTTTTTTTTTTTTTTTTTTTTTTTTTTTTTTTTTTTTTTTTTTTTTTTTTTTTTTTTTTTTTTTTTTTTTTTTTTTTTTTTTTTTTTTTTTTTTTTTTTTTTTTTTTTTTTTTTTTTTTTTTTTTTTTTTTTTTTTTTTTTTTTTTTTTTTTTTTTTTTTTTTTTTTTCTAATTAAAACCTATACCCACTTCTACCATTCAAAACTCCTTCAGAAACTAAAACCATGCACCAGTGCTCCTGATGACATCCCTTCCTACTTTCTTAGCATAGCTGCTGATGCAATTGCCTACCCCATTAGCATACTAATCAACCGATACAAGAAAGCACAGTTCCCTAATCTGGAAAAGGCCTTCATCATACCTTTACATAAAGGTGGCTAATAACAATGTTACTAACTTCCCCATCGTCCCTCCCACATCTCTAAACTCCTTGAAAAGTGTATCCACCTTCAACTGCTACCATATCTCCTAGATAATCACCTACTATCTCCACACAACATGGATTCAGACCTAATCACAGCACTATGACAGTACTCCTCACTTTCCTTGCAACTGTAAATAAATCCCGTGACTCTGGCCTTATTGTATCTACCCTTCTACTCGACCTCTCTAAAGCCTTTGATACTATATCACATAGCCTGCTTCTAACCAAACTCTCAAAACTTAACCTATCTCCCTCATTATTGAACTGGTTCTCCAGCTACTTATCCAATAGATATCAAGCAGTAAAATGGAAAAAGGCAACCTCCTCATTTCTTAACACCCCAACCAGAGTACCCCAAGGCTCCATATTAGGTCCCCTCCTCTTCAACATATTTATAAATGATTTCCACAATGCTATTCCTCTCTCCAACAGCATCCAATATGCAGATGATTCTACCATTATCTGCACTGCCACTACTATCCCTACACTCCAAAAGCTAACCCAGGATGCTTTTTCAACTACTGAGCAATGGATGAAAACAAATCACCTAGCACTCAATGCCTCTAAAACCAAATTAATGATATTCACCCCCTCTAAAGTCAACTCTTTCAATATAAACACATTCTCTATTAAGAGTCAAAATAACATTCCGCTGGAACTGGTGACAGAGACCAAAAGTCCAAATTGATAACCAACTAAAATTCAACTCCCATCTACAACTAAACATCAAAAAAACCCATCAAAAACTAGGAATGCTCTATCGACAAAATCACTACCTTACAACTGCCACTAAAGTCACTCTTTCTACTTCCTTTCTTATCCCCTCCCTTCTCTATGGAGCTCCACTTCTAACTAATCTACAAACCTCCCGGAAAACACAACTTTCCCCTGCTACAATAAAATCGCCAAGTTTGCTACCAGCCAAAAGTCCTCTACCCACCACTGCCTTCTCTCCAACAATTAAAATGGCTGGAACTACCCAATCATCTCACCTATACTAACCATCCCCATAGCGTTGGCTTTTCAACTCCCCCCTCTGTCCCTCCCCGGCCTTCGTCTTTAAATATTATACCTAATAGAATACATGGTCTAACAACTGCACCATTAGAAGTGTATAACCAGCCTGTCCCCCAGGCAAACTCTTCTTCTATCGTATTGCCTGAAGCAGACCCTGAACTCCCTACCTCCATCTACCCGCACTCACCTCTAACCATTTTATTTTCAAAATTCTCATTCACATCTACTATCCCAGTGGGAATGCCTTTTGCCCCACCCCACATAACTAACACTGCATATTTCATTTCCTCCTCCCAAGGTTACACCCTTGATTTCATTTCATCATCATTTCTCTAATTTATTATGGTACTGCAAGAATACTCTACACTTCACTCTTTAATTGCAGGACTTAATACAATGACCCTTTATTTAATTTTGTAAAAACTTTTTAATCTGTATCTATAAGTTTTAACTCTTGTTGAAATTAATTGCACTTGTTTGTTTATTAACTGTATCTGTTCACTTGAATTATTTACAGGTTTAATCATGTTCAACCTTCAACCTCATTTGTCTGGAGCTTTTCTCCCAGGACCCCATTGAAATGGAATTATCTTGGCCCAATGGATCATCTTGGTAACCCAACTGCAAATAAATAAATAATAATAAATAGCAATACACTCGAACATCTACATTTATGGTAAGTGTACACAACTGTACTATATTCTTCATGTTTTCACTGTTGCAGTCATTAAGACGGGTAAAGTCCCAAAGCTATGGTTGGGAGGCTGGAGCTAGACAGCAGTAGGAGCAGCTATGAGGCCCTGCAGAAAGTACAGTTTTGCACCCACCATAAATGTAGATGTCGAGGATTCCATTGCTGCAGTCCTTACTATTGGGGTATAGTCCGCCCAGTCGGCCCTCAATACCAGAGAGAGTATTGACATCAGGGCATTAGACTGACGTCAGTACGCCAGGGTACTCAATGCGCATGACCGACGCTATATCTCGAAGTCTTTTCTGCCCCAGATGTCAGAAGACCCTAAAAGACAAGCCCCAAAAATACCTGCACCAAAACATGTACAATATACAAGAATATATACAAAAATATAAGCATGTAAACTCACCCACACAACCACCCCTAAACACAGAGGGGAAGGAGGAGGGAGAATTGATTGTAGCATGGAATCCTCGTAACATCTACATTTATGGTAGGTACAAACTGTACTATGTTCTCTGCTCTTCCATTGCTGCAGTCCTTACTATTGGGTAGAATCCCCCAAAGCAGGGAGGCTGGCAAATCATAGAAGTAGGAGCTGACAACATACCTTGCAAACAGCTGTGGCAAAACCAGCCCTAGACTTAGAGTAGATAGGAAGGTGATAATGCTTAGAGAAAGTATGCACTGTCCCAAGTAGTCAAGCCCCAAAATGTCTCAGCTGCCACCCCTTAGAATGCTGCTGAAGTGGCAGTAGCCCTAGTGGAATGAGGCCCAATCCCAGCTGGAATCTCTCATGATGGAATAACAAATGCAATGCAAAAAGCTAATCCACCTAGGAAATAGTTTGTTTTGGACACAGGCTTGCCCTCAGAACTCAAAGTAAAAGAAACAACAATCAAGGTTGAGACTGTCAAATCCAATAGGGTCCTGCTTAAATAATAATGCAATTGCCTGTGTACACTGGGCAGTAAAATCTTTTCCCTTTATTTTGAGGGTCTGTATAAAACGAGGCAAATGAAGGTACCAGTTTGGTTTGAAGCCACACTAGAAACCACTCAGGCATAAAGGAAGGATTTAGTACAATGATACCCTATCCTTATGGAAAATCAAAAGGGCTCTACTGCTAAGGGCTTGCAACTCGACACACCCTTCTTGTGTATATAGCCAACAGAAAAGCAGTCTTCCAAGACAAGTATTTAATTCAGCAGTAGCTGCAGGCTCAGAAGGTTGTAGAGCAAGTTTTTCCAACATGTGTGAAATTATGATCCCAAGTTATGCAGGAGATCACGGGGGTCTTATGTATTCTTGGCCCTCTAAGAAACTGCTTGAACAAAGGATGCGAAACAAAGGTGGGTCACAATCATAGTGCTGAAAATTGCCAGAAAATATCCATCAGAAGAGAAGACAAACCTTGTCCAATAACTCAGTAAGATGCTGAAGAGCCACACCAAATTAGGCCTGTAAAACCCACCTCTTTGCTGTACTCCAAAATAAAAATCTCTTCCATTTTTCTGCACACCTCCTTGTACTAGGTCTTCTAGCTTCATAACTTATTTAAAACTTGTTGAGGGAAGTTGAGACCCACAAATGTTTCAACACAGAACATGCCGCATATAGCTGTTAGGATGAAGAGAGTGAAGCTTGATAATTGAGTGAATGACCGCCCCCTTCTGAGATAACAGATGAGGAATCTTAGAGGTAAAGGCCATGAGAAACTTCTTTGCAGACTCCGTGGCTAGGGGTATGAAGTGTTGCGAGCCAATGACCTGGAGCTATCAAAATCATCCTTCCAGGCCGTGAAGCTTGTCTGACCTTTAATATGCACCCTTTGGAAGAAGAGGCAGAGGTGGAGAAGCTTATACACATGAAGGTTTTTCCAACTGAGAAAGACAGAGCATCCACTTTCCAAGCTGTGTGATGAAACCCCCTTTGTGTGCAATACTTGCAGCGGCTGGTTGGTTTGAGTGAGAAGCTTAACAGATCTATGTCTGGAGTTCCCTATGACACTGTCAATTTCTCGAAAATACATGAAGAGATCCAGTTTCCACTCGTGGGGATCCATGATTTGTCTGCTTACACACCAAGGAGTTCTGTGCCCCTGGTGAAACCTGCCTGAAGAGTTAGGTTGCAAGCTAGCTTAGCCCCATAAAATCATTGCTTGCCCGTACAGAGGATAAGAATGTGTTCTTTGAAGCTTGTTGATGTACCACATGACAGTTGTGTTGTCTGTTAGAATCAACACCCTGAAGAAGTAACCTTGAAAGCTATTACAACTGACTGCTAAATATCCTTCATGTTGATATGTAGATGTTGTAGTCTGGCAGGCCACTTGTCTTGTATTCACTTTCCATTTAGATGAGCTCCCCAAGTAATGTCCGAGGCATCTGTCGTTAAAATCTGACTTGCCTCTGGCCGGGTCACAGAGAGTCCTTGTTTAGGTGATGATTCCTGAGCCCACCACAAGAATTCTTTTTGAAGGCAAGGTATTATTTGAATGACAGTGTCCAAATCCCGGCAGTGCTGTGTCCATACATTTGAGATACCTTGTAGCTTCCTCATATGCAGTTTGGCATTGGGAAGCACCAGAACACAAGATGGAACTCAATGTTGAAGGACTGTCTCGCAGTCAGCACGACTGATGAGATAGTTGATAAAGTAAAGGACAGACTTTGTTTGTCCGGGGTTAAAAGGCCATCTGGGCTGTTGTGGTCTAACTTCACACCCAGAAAGCACATGTCTTGAGAGGGTACTAGACTGACTTTATTTTCCTGTTCACAGAATACCTTGTATCTTAGCACTAAGCATAACATATTCCAGATGCTGTAGAAGGTCTTCCTTTTCGAGCCAGAATCAGGCAGTCGCTCCAAGTAAGGATAGATTTGGAATTCTTGAAGCCTGAAGTAGAAGCTATCACTGAGCCAGAACCTTTGTGAATACTCTGCATGCAGTAGATAAGCCAAAGGGCAATGCAGAGAACTGATAATGAGAATTTCCAGTCTTAAACCGCAGATACTTCCTGCAATCTCTAGCCTTAGGCATGAAGGTAAGCTTCCTTGGAGATCTATAAAGTTACCATCCAGTGATCTTTGCCCAGCAGAGGTAAAAGCTGTTGTAATCAACATCTTGAACCTGGGAATGTCCAGTGTTGAGGAGAGAGATAAATCCAAAATTGGTCTCCGCGTGTTCTCTTTGGTACTAGGAACAGGCGTAGAATAAAACCCTAGGCCCCTTTCTGATACAGTGTGGACCGGGCTGAATGGCCCCCATCTGGAGTAACTGAGAAACTTGCTTGTGAGCCTCCTTTCTTTGTGGAAGGAGAAACGTCTTACATGCCTTTAGGCAGGCATTGTATGAAATAAAAATCTGTAACCGCGGTGTTCATATCCAACACCCATTTGTCTTGAGTAATTAACCTAATTTTCTTGAAAAGAGACAGTCTTCCTTCCCAGGGAGCTGCCAGGACTTAGAATCTACTGGCAGCTGAAAAAGACAGGTCATTGGGTCTGTTTACTTAAAGACTGACCCTGCCCTCACCAGAAGTTCGAGCAGGTGAAACCCCTGTTCTAGGCCCAAAAGAACCTTGGAGTTCTGCCCCTACCACCGCCTAGACCTACCCCAGATCAGAATCAGCAGGATATGTCCACCCTTAGCAGGCCAATTTCTACTAAACTTCGGTGGCTGCACCTGCAAAAATCTTTACAGTTTGCATAGACTTAGCTTTGTCCTCCATTTTCAAACGTTTCACAGGCGCATCCAAACAACACATCAGACTGTAAAGGAGCATCCAAAACTTTGTCTTAACATGCTCAGCTAAATTCTTGATCCTTCAACCAGGGCATGCTCACAAGAACAGAATCCAGTAGCAGCCACCCCGAGGAGGCCTGTACAGCATCAAAACCACATTGCAAAGAATGCTTACCCACTTGCTCACATATTACGAACCAAGTCCAGCAATCCTTACACCACCTCCGCCAAAGCATCCACCTTAGATTTTAATTAAAAGGAGATAATTCTGATATTTTAGCATGTGAAACTGACACCGCCTCATGGCTAGAGTGGAAGAAGTATATACTTTCCCCACCCCATCCAAGGCCCTGCCTCTTTATCATGGGGAACCGATTTTTAACCAGAAGCCTTAACACCTTTAGGCCCTTGAGAAATAGGGGTTTCAACCTACCTCAGGACTCTTGGGAACAAATACTATGAGCCGGGCACCCTATAATACCTACTGTGTTTAAATAGAGCAGGAGGCAAAGAGTCAGGATTCAGGAAGCTCTGCAAAACATCTTCACCATTCAACACAGGAGGAATAGCTATGCCTATGCTGGGGTAAAACAAGAATTCCCTTTAAGCTCTTCCTGGCCTTCCCATTTAAAGTGCTCCCTCATGGAATGCAGAGTTCTGAAAATGAGAACTTTCACAGGAGGAGAAGCTGCAGGAGTGGAATCATCCACATCAGAATCAGAATAAGTAGGATACTCCTGCAAGTCTTCCGCAGAAGACTCCTGAAGCCCTGAACACTGTTCAAAACTATCAAACTCCGGTTCCAATCTTTAGGCCCCTCATATCAGCGGGGCATAGAACCTCTAATCATAGTAATCAAATCTTCTGCCATTTTAAGTATATGTTTCTAGGCACAGAACCCGAAATGCTAGGAGAAGCCCCACTGAAGCGAACTAGGCCTACCTCTCAAAAGCATAGTTTTGCCAAGAGAGGCTCTAACTACCTTGGGAAGAGAGGGAAGGAACAGCATCTGAGAAAGCCCCTCAGCCTGGCCCACCCTCCTGAGAAGGCAATATCCTGTAACAGTAAAGTTTCTGCCTGAGACTCCATGTGAAACCTCCTGGCAAAACCTCTTGGCCCACTGAGTTTGAAGAACCGACGTCCGGACTGCCGGTTCATCAACCCTAGGCTTCACATTGTTTGTCCTTGCGCTTCTTGACGAAGCGGGCCGGAGCATCCTATCGGCATTTTTATAATTGCAACGCTTCCCAAACACTCAACCTGGCACAGCTCAACCTCCTCTTATTGAAGTGCTTGTTAAACCCAGCAAGAGCGCAACAACGCCGCAGGCTCAGGCCCTAAAACAAGGTATACATGAAGGTATGGTAATCCCTATGAGGTATCTGTTTCCCACAAAAATACAGTTATTCACTTTTCTGACATCCGCAAAATACCGAGGCAAGAAAACCAAAATACCAACGGGTACTTTAGTCAACTCTGTTTCGGTCTGAAACTCCGGTTTCGGAAATATTTCAGAACGCCAACCTGCACTCGCGAAAACTGCTTCTGCATCGGACCCTGCAAAAAGACTGAGGATATGACGCCGGTCATGCGATGGGGTGGCCCCTGACGCACTGACGCCAGTCTAACAGCGCCCTTGACAGACGCCAGCCTTATACTCTGGTATTCGGGCCGACTGGACGCGACTATACCTCAATAGTAAGGACTGCAATGGAAAATCTAAGAACATCTGCAGTGGCAAAGCCTGCCCTGGATTTAGAGTAGAGTGTCAGATGATAATGCTTTGTAAAGGTGTGCACTGAACTCCAAGTAGCTGCCTCTAAAATGTCCCTGGTTGGTACTCTCTGAGAAAGGCTGCTGAAGTGGCTGCAGCTCTGGTGGAATGTGGCCTAATGCCCTTAGGCACTGGCTTGCCATGGTGTAAATAGCAGTAGCCCAGTCTGGCAGTGGCCTAACCACTTTGAAATAGTCTGCTTTGAGATAGCCTTTCCTTGTGATCCTGCAGCCTATGCCACTAGCAATTGCTATGTCTTCCTGAAAGCTTTGGTTCTGTCCAAGTAGAATCTAAGCTGTCTGTGTACATCCAAAGAATGCAGAATTCTCTCCCCCTTGTTCTGTGGTTTTGGGTAAAAAGTTGGCAGATGAATAGTTTGCTTAAGAGCCACACTGGACACCACTTTAGGCATAAATGTTGGGTTTGTCCTCAGGGAAACCCTGTCTGGATGAAAAATGGTAAAAGGTTCCACAGCCCTGAGCGCCTTTAGCTCTGAAACTCGTCTTGCAGAAGTAATTGCTAGGAGCAGAGCTGTTTTCCAAGATAAAAACTTTATATCAGCAGTAGCAGCTGGCTCAAAAGGAGGCAGGGTGCGTTTTTCCAAGACATAGTTGAGGTCCCATGCAGGTATTGGTAATCTCCTTGGAGGCCTTAAATGTCTGGCTCCTCCTGAGGTACTGGTTTTAAATGGGAAGGATGAGAGAAAAAAAGTGGGTGGCTCTGTGTATTGTAATGAGGCGAAATGAGCAACAGAGCATGGTGCACACTTTTAATTGATGAAAAGATAGGCCTTTGTCCAGCATCTCAGTTAAGTATTGCAAAATCTGAGGAATATTTGGAACAGCTGTGAGTCAGTTCACTTTGTGTGCCTGGTTCCAAGCACAGAATCTCTTCCATTTTCTACACCATAAGACTTTCTAGTGCCAGGCGCTTCTGTAGCTTCCAGAATGACATCCATCACAGCTTTACTGAGGGGTGTTTTTTGTATGACTACATTATCCGCCATGCTGCCAAGGTTAATGTCCTGAGTTGGCTGCGCAGGATCGGATTGTTTTGCTGTGACAGTAGACAAGGTATTTGAGGTAAAGTCCAAGCTGGGTGGCAGAGACTTGAGTTCTTTAGATTGGATACCAGTACTGGCGTGGCCAGTCTGGGGCAATCAGTATCATCTTTGGCTTCTCTTGTCTGACCTTTAGGAGTACCTTGGGGAGGGGAGGCAGTGGGGGAAAGGCATATACTGATAGGTTTTCCCAGCTGAAAGATAGGGCGTCCACTTTCCATGCTTGTCTGTGATAAGTCCTTGTGTAGAATATTTTTAGTTGGTAATTATGAGGGGAGGCAAAAAGATCTATGTCCGGGCATCCCCATTTCCTTGTTATCATGCTGAAGACTTGCGGATCCAGCTTCCACTTGTGGGGATCCATGAGGTTTCGGTTTAGTTTGTCTGCCAGAGTATTTTTCTTTCCTGGCAGGAATTGGTAAGTCAAAGCTGTGTCCCACATTGTCATGGCAAGTCTGCAAAGGGGGTAAGAATGTGTGCCCCCCTGCTTGTTTATATACCACATGACCATGGTGTTGTCTGTCTTTATCAGTAGTTGTCCTGGATGAAGTAGGTCCTTGAAGGGTGTCAGGGCATTTTGAACAGCTAGCATCTCTTTTTGATTGATATGTAGATGCATCTGAGCATCTGATTTGAGGACCATGTCCCCTGAATGCATCTTCCTGCCATGTGGGCCCATCCAGGCATAATCTGATGCATCCGTTGTTAGTGTCTGCCTGGCTGGGGGTAATGTGAATGGCTGTCCCTTGTTCTGGTGACAAGCCCTTGCCCACCATCAAAACTCCTGTTGCAGGCAGAGAATGAGAGTAATCATTGTTTCCAGGCTGTGGCAATGTTGAGTCCAAACAATTTTTAGGTACCACTGAAGTTTCCACATGCAGTCTTGCATATGGAATTAGTAATAGGATACCCAGGATGCCATGGTTTGCCCAAAGCCTGCAGATTTTTCTTGTAGAATAACTGGGCCTTTGTTGCCAACATTTTGAAATAGGTAGTCAGTTGCCTTTGTTTTGACTGGTGTGTAGATAAGTTTTCATCTGGTCCAGTTGTATTTAAGCTTGCACCAATATTATCCTTAAGAGGTACTAGTTTTGATTTCTTTTCAAGGACTGTGTACCCTAGGCATGTTATAAGTCTTTTCACAAACGCCAGATGCTGTAAAAGAACGTCCTTGTTCTCTGCTTCTGAAATTCAAACAGTCACCAAGTAAGGAATATATTTATCTCTTGTCTGCAGAATGCACTACTGGTGCCAGGCACTTTGTAAAGACCTGGGCGCAGTAGATGCTTCAAAGGCAGTGCAGAGATTTGTACTACTTGGAGTCAGCCTTGAATCTGAGTGTATCTTCTGCATATTTGTTCGATTGGGACTACGTAGGCGCTTCTTTAGGTCTAAAGTCACAAGCCAAGCATTCTTGCCAAGCATGCAGAAGCTGCAAAGTCAACATTTGAATTTTGGAATATCCAGGAATGTGTTCAAAATAGATAGGTCC